>NC_142797.1:46376726-46426726 GCF_049724085.1 Artemia sp. Qi Xiang Cuo | reverse complement strand
AACTAATTTTACAACTTGAAGTACTCATCCTTATCACCCACAACTTTACATTATGGCTTTTTGCATACTCCAACACCAAGCAATACTTTTCAAAATGCTTTTTTAATATCTTTTCAGAACAAGTTCTTTACGTAATGTACCTCCTAAGCCAATTTTACAACTTGAAGTACTCATCCTTATCACCCACAACTTTACATTATGGCTTTTTGAATACCCCACTAAGCAATACTTTTCAAACGGCTTTATTATATTATTTCAGAACAAGGTCCTTTCTTAATATCCCTCCTAAACCTATTTTACAAGTTGAAGTACTCATCCTTTTCACCCACAACTTTACCTTACAGCTTTTTGCATACCCCAACACCAAGCAATACTTAACAAAAGGCTTTTTTATATTTTTCAGAACAAGTTCTTTCATAATGCCCCTCTTCAACCCATTTTACAAGTTGAAGTACTCATCCTTTTCACACACAACTTTACTTTATGGCTTTTTGCATACCCAAACACCAAGCAATACTTTTCAAAGGCTTTTTTATATTTTTCAGAACAAGTTCTTTTCTTAATGTCCCACCTAAACCAATTTTACAATTTGAAGTACTCATCCTTTTCGCACAAGACTCTACTATACCGCTTTTTGCCCAACCCAACACCAAGCAATACTTTCAAAAGGCTTTAGTATATCTTTTCAGAACAAGTTCTTTACTTAATGTCCGTCCAAAACCAATTTTAGAACTTGAAGTACTCATCCTTTTCACCCACATACAAACAGAGAAAGACATGCACTTTAGACTTACAAACCAACAAAGACAGACACTTCAGACTTACAAACCGACAAAGACAAACCCTTCAGATAATATCCCTCCTAAACCAATTTTAAAACTTGTCACCCACAACTTTACTTTACAGCTTTTTGAACACCCCAACACCAAGCAATACTTTCAAAAGGCTTTAGTATATCTTTTCAGAACAAGTTCTTTACTTAATGTCCGTCCAAAACCAATTTTAGAACTTGAAGTACTCATCCGTTTCACCCACATACAAAAAGAGAAAGACAAGCACTTTAGAAATACAAACCAACAAAGACAGACACTTCAAACTTACAAACCAACAAAGACAAACCCTTCAGATAATGTCCCTCATAAAACAATTTCACAACTTGAAGTACTCATGCTTTTCACCCACAACTTTACTTTACAGCTTTTTTGAACACCCCAACACCAAGCAATACTTTCAAAAGGCTTTATTATATCTTTTAAGAACAAGTTCATTACGTAATGTCGCTCCAAAATCAATTTTACAACTTGAAGTACTCATACTTTTCACCCACATACAAACAGAGAAAGACATGCACTTTAGACATACAGACCAACAAAGAGACACTTCAGACATACAAACCAAAAAAGACAAACACTTTAGACATACAAACAGAGAAAGACAGGCACTATAGACATACAAACCAACAAAGACAGACACTTCAGACATTCAAACCAACAAAGACAAACACTTCAGACATACAAACAGAGAAAGACAGACACTTTAGACATACAAACCAACAGAGACAGACACTTCAAACATACAAACCAACAAAGACAAACACTTCAGACATACAAATAGAGAAAGACAGGTACTCTAGACTTGCTAACAAACAAAGACAGTCACTTGAGACAAACAAACCAACAAAGACAGACACTATAGACATACAAACAAACAAAGACAGACACTTCAGACATACAAACAAACAAAGATAAATACTTCTTACATACAAACAGGGAAAGACAGTCACTTCAGACATACAAACTAAGAAACACAGGTACTATAGACACGAGAACCAAGTTATAAAAACACTTAAGACATACAAGCTAACACAGGATAACCCTTCATGCATACAAACCAACAAATACAAACTCTTTAGAAACGCAAAAATAGAAAGACAAGTAATTTAGAAATACACACTATCAATGAAAAACACTTTAGACATACAAACCAAAGACAAACACCTCAGACATACAAACAGAGAAAGACATGTACTTTAGACATACAAACCAACAAAGACAGACACTTCAGACATAGAAAACCAACAAAGACAGGCACTTTAGACATACAAACCAACAAAGACATACTATTCATACATAAAAACATACACCGAAAAAAACTTCAGACAAACAAACAGAGATAGAAATGCTATTAACACAGAAAAACCATAAAAGACAGAAACTTAATAACTACAAAACAACAACGACAGACACTTCAGACATACAAACAGAGAAAGACAAACACTTTAGACTTACAAATAGTGAAAGACAGACACTTCAGACATACACACCTACAGAGACAAACACTTCAGACATACAAACAGAGAAAGACAAGCACCTTAGACATACAAACCAACAAAGACAGACACTTCAGACATACAAACCAACCAAGACAAACACTTCAGGAATACAAACAGAGAAAGACAAACACTTCAGACATACAAAGAGAGAAAGACAGGCAATTCGGACATGCAAACCAACAAAGACATACAACTAAGACATATAGACCGACCAATAATAAAAGTTTAGACATATAGAAACAAAAAGATATCCACCATAGACAAAAAAACAGTAAAAGAAAATCACTTAATACATATCAAACAACACTGAAAAACACTTTAGACATACTAACAGAGAAAGTCAGGCACATTAGAAAAACAAACCAACAAAGACAGACACATCAGACATACAAACCAACAAAGACAAAGACTTCAGGAATACAAACAGAGAAAGACAGGCACTTTAGACATACAAACAAACAAGGACAGACACTTCAGACATACAAACAAACAAACACAGACACTTCAGACGCACAAACCTAGAAAAACAGGCACTTTAAACATAAGAATAAACAAATACCTACAAAACAAACAAAACACTCATTAAATACAAAATCCTTTGAAAAACAAACATAGAAAGACAAGAACTTGAGATACAAAAAACATAAAGAATAAAAAATACGGACACTCAAAACAATAATGACAAACACTTAAAACATACAAACAGACAAATACAGTTATTTTAGACATACAAACCAACAAACAAAGACACATAATAAATACAAACAAACAAATACAAACACTTCAGTAATAAAAACAGAGAAAGACAGGCCATTTAGACATACAAAACCACAAAATACAGTCTCTTCAGAAATACAAACCAACAAAGACAAACACTTCAGACATACATACAGAGAAATACAAGCATTTTAGACACACAAACAGAGAAAGACAAGCACTTTAGACATACAAACCAACAAAGACAAACACTTCAGATATACAAACAGAGAAAGACAGTCTCTTTAGACATACAAACCAACAAAGACAGACACTTCAGACTTACAAACCAACAAAGACAAACTGTTCTGAAATACAAACAGAGAAAAACAATCACTTTAGACAAACAAACATACAAAGAGAGACACTTTAGAGGTGCAAACCAACACAGAAAAACACTTCAGACATACAAACATAGAAAGACAATCACTTTAGACATACAAACCAACAAAGATAGACACCTCGGACATACAAACCAACAAAGAAAAGCACTTCAGACATACAAACAGAGAAAGACAGTCACTTTAGACTTACAAACCAACAAAGACAAACACTTCAGACATTCAAACAGAGATAGACATAAACTTTAGACATACAAACCAACAAACACAGACACTTCAGACATACAAACCAACAAAGACAAACACTTCAGACATACAAACAGAGAAAGACATGCACTTTAGACATACAAACCAACAAAGACCGAAACTTCAGACATAAAAACCAACAAAGACAGACACTTAAAACATACAAACAGAGAAATACAAGCACTTTAGACGTACAAACCAACCAAGACAGAAACTTCAGACATACAAACCAACAAAGACAAACACTTCAGACATACGAACAGAGAAAGACAAACACTTTAGACATACAAACAGAGAAAGACAGACACTTCAGACATAAAAACCAACAAAGACAAACACTTCAGACATACAAAAAGAGAAAGACAAGCTCTTTAGACTTTAGACATACACGAAATCAAAGAAAAATATTACAGTCATTTAACGTAAGAAAGACAGTCACTCAACACACACAAAATGAGAAAGACAGACCCTTTAGAAGTACAAAACCATCAATAAAAATAATTTCCGGAATTCACAAAGAAAACGGCAAGTCATACAGAACCAAAAGCAAAGAAAGATAGGCCCTTTATACATTCCCACCAATAAACACAATCACTTAATACATACAAACCAACAAAACCAAACACTTCAGACATACGAACAGAGAAAGACAGGCACTTTAGACATACGAACCAACAAAGACAGACACTTCTGACACACAAACCAACAAAGACAAATACTTCAGACATATAAACAGAGAAAGACATGCACTTTAGACATACAAACCAACAAAGACAGAGAGTGGGATATGCAAACACCCGCCCAGACACACAAGCAACAAGAGTGAGAGTCACATACAAACACATAGATTCAAACATACAAACCGAGAAAGACACACTACAGATATACAAACCATCACAGACAAACACTGGGACTTGCAAACACCATCCCTGACAAACAGACAAATAGAGTGAGAGTCACATACAAATACATAGATTCAGACATAAAAACCGAAAAAGACAGGCAGTGGGACAAGAAAAGACACGCCCAAACACACAAGCAAAAAGAGTGAGAGGCACATACAAATACAAAGATTTAGACATACAAACCGAGAAAGACAGACACTGGGATAAGCAAACACCCACCCAGACACAGACAGGCAGAAAGAGTGAGAAAACACATACAAATACATAGATTCAGACATACAAACGGAGAAAGACAAGCAGTGGGATAAGCAAACACATGCCCACACACACTGGCAAAGAGAGTGAGAAACACATAAAAATACATAGATTCAGACACATACCGAGATAGACATGCACTGGAATGCACAGGCCACTGCAAAAAGTTATTTTATTTGAAATGCCAGACTTGGAATATTTTTATTGCGGTTTACATACAATAAAGTTAGGTTTCTCAACGTTTAAGTCTTTCACGTTAAGTCTGTCTTTGTTGGTTTGTATGTCTAAAGTGCCTGTCTTTCTCTGCTTGTAGGTCTGAAGCGTTTGTCTTTGTTGCTTTGTATGTCTGAAGTGTCTATCTTTGTCTGTTTGTATATCTAAAGTGCCTGTCTTTCTTTGTTTGTATGTCTGAAGTGTTTGTCTTTGTTTGTTTGTATGTCTAAAGTGCCTTTCTTTCTCTGTTTGTATGTTTGAAGTGTTTGTCTTTGTTGGTTTGTATGTCTGAAGTGTCTGTCTTTGTTGGTTTGTACGTCTAAAGTGCCTGTCCTTCTCTGTTTGTATGTCTGAAGTGTTTGTCTTTGCTGGATTGTATGTCTGGAGTGTCTGTCTTGGTTGGTTTGTATGTGTAAGGTGCCTGTCTCTCTGTGTTTGTATGTCTGAAGTGTTTGTCTTTGTTGGTTTGTATGTCTGATGTTTCTGTCTCTCTCTGTTTATATGTCTAAAGTGTTTGTCTTTCTCTGTTTGTGTGTCTGAAGTGTTAGTCTTTGTTGGTTTGTATATCTTAAGCGCCTGTCTTTCTCTCTTTGTATGTATGAAGTGTTTGTATTTGTTGGTTTGTGTGTCTAAAGTGTCTGTCTTTGGCGGTTTTTAGGACTAAACTGCCTGTATTTCTCTATTTTCATGTCCGAATCGTCTTTATGTGTTGGTTTGTGTTCATGAAGTGTCTGGCTTTGTTGATTTGTAAGTATATAGTGCCTTACTTTTTTTGTTTGTATGTCTGAAATTTCTGTCTTTGATGGTTTGTATGTCTGAAGTGTCTGTCTTTGTTGGTTTGTATGACTAAAGTGTTTGTCTTTGTTGTTTTGTATGTCTGAAGTGATTGTCTTTGTTGGTTTGTATGTCTGAAGTGTCTGTCTTTCTCTGTTTGTATGTCTGAAGTGTTTGTCTTTCCCTGTTTGTATGTCAAAAGTGTTTGTCTTTCTTTGTTTGTATGTCTGAAGTGTTTGTCTTTGTTAGCTTGAATATTAAAAGTGTGTATATTTGCTGGTTTTTATGTCTGAAGTGCCTGTTGGTGTCTGTTCGCATGTCAGAAAATTCTTTGCCTTTGCTTGTATAAGAAGTCTATTTCTTAGCCTGTTTATAAGTCTAAAATGTCAGTCTGTGTTGGTATGTATGTGTTAAGTGTCTGTCTTTTTTGGTTTGTATGTCTGAAGTGTCTGTCTCCGTTGGTTTGTATGTCTGAAGTGTCTGTCTTTCTTGGTTTGTATGTCTGAAGTGTGTGTCTTTGTTTGTCTGTATGTCTTATGTGTCTGTCTTTGTTGGTTTGTATGTCTAAAGTACTTGTCTTTCTCTGTTCGTATGTCTGAAGTGTTTGTTTTTTTTGGTTTGTATGTCTGAAGTGTCTGTCTATATATATATATATATATATATATATATATATATATATATATATATATATATATATATATATATATATATATATATATATATATATATACATATATATATATATATATATATATATATATATATATATATATATATATATATATATATATATATATATATATATATATATATATATATATATATATATATATATATATATATATATATATATATATATATATATATATATATATATTGGAAATTCTAACTAAATAACAGCACTTCATCCAAATCTACAATTCATCATACCGTGTGGAAACGTATTTTGAACTCATCTTATTGAGATTTTAGTTAAATCAAGAAGGGATATTTAAAAACCTGTTTCTCCGAGAAAAGTTTTTCAAAAAAAGATAGAAAGCTATGTTCATACCTAAAACAAGGGAAACAAGGAGCTATAGGCCTTTCAGTGTATTTGTCTCTCTTTTTTTTAATCACTTGGTGTAGAAGATATGTTCGTGGAAACTTTGGAGCGAGCTTGTTTGATTGGATATTGATATTCCTAGTCCCAGTGCCTTTTCTTAGCAGTTCAAATAGACTGGAGAACGACCAGCCTCCCTCCCAAACTCTCTTTTTTTCCTAGTACCTCCCCCATAGCCTCTAATATCCAATAACATTTTTGGATAGCATCAGTAATAATGGATCAGCAGCTACGATGGTCCGGTCACTATTGACTGATGAATAGCCTAATTCGCTCTTGCACTCGGCATCCTGTGGCTTTTGCAACTAGCATAGATACGACTGTCCTGTCACTTTTGATTGCCTCACTGATGCTATCAATAGACAGTTATAGATTTATAATATTGTTTCACATTACTTGAAACTTTGCATATGGGAGGTTACAGTATCTTTTAGAGGTCCTCATCGTCTCAAAATGTAGATAGCTAACTTTCGCTCTGTTCTGGACACCGCAAAAAAAGATCCGATGATGCCCATCTCCTTGACTAGAATTTCACTTTTTCGGTTCGTTGCAGTTTATACCCGGTCTGGTTGTTTTTTTTTCTCTAATAGTTACACTTTAATGTTCTTTTTACACCAAATTTTTCATTTGCTTAATAATTTTAAACTTTTTTTTCTGTTAACCAAATTTTAATAATTTTTTACTCCAATAAGCTTTTTTATGCAAACTAGTTTCTTAAGACATTATTTTTATCAGCTAACTGAAATTTGACAACAAATTTTCTTCACTATGTTTTTCTTTTAATGCTAGATAGACTTTAATATATTCTTTTCTTCACTAAGTTTTCTTCTACTAACTAGACTTTAATAAATTGTTTATTCACGAAGTGTTTACTGCTACTTTTTCTGCTTTTTCTAACGCAGTATTTTTTTTCTGCTTACTACACTTTAATATGTTTTTTTTCTTCACTAAATTTTTCCCTGGTAACTAATTTTAAACATTTATTTTCTTCTGCTAACAAAACTTTAAAAAGAAATTTCTTCAACAATTTTTTTGTTGCTCGAGCGTGCTCATGTCTTTGACTCGAATTTCACTTTTCTGATTTTTGTGTCCATCAGTTTTGCCTCCATTAATACTATGATTTTCACTTATTAGGTGCGTTTGACCTGAATTTCACTTATCTGGTTCGTTGACCCTAGTATTCTGTAAATGCAGGGCTTCTGGGGGGTCTTGGGGATTTCAGACGCATACCCTTAAAACAAATGTGACATTTTTACTATTGTTAGAGAGTTCTATGGAACTAAGATTCCAGTTTTGAGAAATAGAGTACCTTCGTGCGTCAACCACCATCCTATACTTAAAAAGTATATGTTGAGTGACTTGTGAACCATGGGCATTTCCGAGAACTGAACATCCGATATTAATTGTTAAGCACGTATTCAATGTAAAAGCATTAAGAAGTTTGTGCATTAAGAAATTTTTGATCATTTGCAATCCTCTCGTCATTAATAAATTACCAAAGTTATCCTCAAAACATTCCATTGCTAAAAAGGACGGCTCTATTGGAGCCAGCTTGTACGGTGTATTCAGTTGTTTTTTCTTAGAACTATTAAAGAAAATTGTTTCAGATCATAAGTCTTATGCAATTTCAAACCAAGAAATACAAAACTGAACATCCCATTTCATCAGTTTCAGAAAATCACCCACCAATAAATGTATAAAATGTCTAGCTCATAAAAACCCCGCTTCGAAAAATAAAAATCCCAGATCATAAACATCAAACAATACACACATACTAAAGGCTAATAAACCCCAAATCATAACTATCAGATAACAAATAAATACAAAAGGCAAGGAAAACTAGCACAGAAAGCCCATAAATAGCAACCTAAACATCTCAAATCATAAGTTTCAGACAATAAACATACAAAAGCTTAAGAAACCTTTCTCAGAAAAGTCCAAATTCGCAAGCTAAAAATCCCAGATCATAAGGTTCAGATAAGTCAAGCCACAAAGACAAAACTAAACATCCTAAATCATGAGATTGAGACAACGAACACCTACGAAAGGCTGTTTTGTGTGTGTGTGTGTGTAAGTTTTTGTGTGTGTGTAAGTTTTTTTTTGTGTGTTAGTTTTTTTTTGTGTGTGTAAGTTTTTGTGTGTGTGTAAGTTTTTTGTGTCTGTGAAAGTTTTTATTTGTGTGTGTGTAAGTTTTTGTGTGTGTGTAAGTTTTTGTGTGTGTGTGTTAGTTTTTATGTGTGTGTAAGTTTTTGTGTGTGTTTAAGTTTTTTTGTGTGTGTCAGTTTTTTTGTGCGTGTGTGTAAGTTCTTATGTGTGTAAGTTTTTGTGTGTGTGTTAGTTTTTGTGTGTGTAAGGTTTTTGTGTGTGTGTGTGTGTAAGTTTTTGTGTGTGTGTTAGTTTTTGTGTGTGTGTAAGTTTTTGTGTGTGTGTAAGTTTTTGTGTGTCTGTGTAAGTTTTTTTGTGTGTGTGTAAGTGTGTGTAAATATTTGTGAGTGTGTAAGTTTTTGTGTGTGTGTTAGTTTTTGTGTGTGTGTGTGTGAGTTTTTGTGTGTATGTGTAAGTTTTTTTTGTGTGTTTGTAAGTTTTTGTGTGTGTGTAAGTTTATTTGTGTGTGTAAGTTTTTATGTGTTTGTAAGTTTTTTTGTGTGTGTAAGTTTTTTTTGTGTGTGTAAGTTTTTGTGTGTGTCTAAGTTTTGTGTGTGTGTAAGTTTTTGTGTGTGTGTAAGTTTTTGTGTGTGTCTAAATTTTTGTGTGTGTGTAAGTTTTTGTGTGTGTTTGTAAGTTTTTGTGTGTGTGTAAGTTTTTTTGTGTTTGTGTAAGTTTTTGTGTGTGTGTAAGTTTTTGTGTGTATGTGTAAGTTTTTGTGTGTGTGTGTAAGTTTTTGTGGGTGTGTAAGTTTTTGTGTGTGTGTAAATTTTTGTGTGTGTAAGTTTTTTTGTGTGTGTAAGTTTTTGTGTTTGTGTGTGTTAGTTTTTGTGTGTGTGTATGTTTTTGTGTGTGTGTGTGTGTAAGTTTTTGTGTGTGTTTGTAAGTTTGTGTGTGTGTGTGTGTGTGTGTAAGTTTTTGTGTTTGTGCCCATTTTGAAGTTGAAAATATTAAATGTGAATTTCTTATGTTTTAAGTGTGTTTCATGACATTCTAAGAGATGTAAAAAAAAAGATTTAGAAGGGGTCACGTGCGCGAACGTAACCCCGTCTAAATTTTTTTTTTCATAATTTCCTGAATTAAATTTCTGTATTGTGTATCCAAGAGGTGAATTCAAGAAAGAGTTTTGCTTTTTTTTAACTTTTGTTTTTTTAACTTTTTTTCAAATTTTTTTTTTACATCTCTTAGAATGTCATGAAACACACGTAAAACATAAGAAATTCACATTAATATTTTCCAACTTCAAAATGGGCACACACACATAAACTTACACTACACACACACAAAAAAACTTACACACACACAAAAAAACATACACATACAAACAAACTTAGACACAAAAACAGTAACTTACACACACACACAAACTTACACACACACAAAAACATACACACACACACAAAAACATACACACACACAAAAACCTACACACACAAAAACTAACACACACACAAAAAAATACACACACACACAAAAACATAAACACACACACAAATTTACACACACACAAAAACTTACACACACACAAATTAACACACACACAAAAAAACTTACACAAACACAAAAACTTACACACACACAAAAACTTACACACATACACACACAAAAACTTACACACACATACAAAAACTTACACACACACAAAAACTTACACACACACAAAAACTTACACACAGACACAAAATTACACACACACAAACACTTACACACACAAACAAATTTACACATACACACAAAAACTAACACACACAAAAAATAACACACACACAAAAAAACTTACACACACAAAAAAACTTAAACACACACAAAAACTAACACACACACACAAAAAAAAACAAACACAAACAAAAAAACTGACACACACACAAAAACTAACACAAAAAAAAACAAACACAAACACACAAAAAATAAGACATAAACACAAAAACTTACACACACACACACAAAAACTTACACACACACACACAAAAACTTACACACACACAAAAACTAACACACACACACAAACTTACACACACACACACAAAAACTTACACACACAAAAAAATTTACACACACACAAAAACTTACACACACACAAAAAAAAATACACACACACAAAAACTTATACACACACAAAAACTTACACACACGCACAAAAACTTACACACACACACAAAAAATTACAAAAAAAAAAATACTTAAACACACATATAAAATTACACACGCACACAAACTTACACACAAAAAAAAATTTACACACACAAAAAAACTTACACACACACAAAAAAAACACACACACACACAAAAAAACATACACAAAACACAAAAACTTACACAAACAAAAAAAACTACACACACACAAAAAATTACACACACACAAAAATTTACACAAAAACTTACACACACAAAAAAAAATTACACAAACAAACAAAAATACACACACACAAATTCTTACACACACACAAAAACATACACACACAAAAAAACGAGGAAAAAAACAGAAAATGAAACACACACAAAAAATTACAAACCCACAAAAAATAACACACACACACAAAAACTTACACACACACAAAAAAACTTACACACACACACAAAAACTTACACACAAAAAAACTTACACACACACAGAAACTTACACATACACTAAAACTTACACACACACAAAAACATACTCACACACAAAAACTTACACACACACAAAAAAACTAACACATACAAAAACTTACACACACACACAAACTTACACACACATAAAACTTACACACACACACACAAAAACTTCCACACACACAAAAACTTACACACACACAAAAACTTACACACACACACAAAAACTTACATGCACACAAAAACTTACACACACACATAAAAAATTACACACACACAAAAAACTTACACACAAAAAAACTTACACACACACAGAAACTTACACACACATAACAACTAACACACTGATACAAAAACTTACACACACAAAAAAAATTACACACACACAAAAACATACACACACACACAACAAATTATAAAAACACAAAAACTTACTCACGCACAAAAACTTACACACACACAAAAAAAAACGCTTTTTAATGACCACCAAGTAGAGAAAAAAAACACACAGAATAAGACAACAAAGTCTCTCAAACCCCATAAGACAATGTACCTGTATTATTTATTTAACAAGTATCTTCACTTTTTGAATGACCACCAAGTAAAGAAAAAAAACACACATAAAAAGACAACAGAGTCTCTCCAACCCCGTAAAGCTATTTTAAAAGGTACAAGAATTATTTATTTAACAAAAATCCTCGGTTTTTGAATGACTAGCAAGTAAAGAAAAAATCTAACGGAATAAGACAACAGAGTCTCTCAAACCCCGTAAAGCTATTTTAAAAGGTACAATAATTATTTATTTAACAAAAATCATCGCTTTTTGAATGACCACCAAGTAAAGAAAAAAACACACAGAATAAGACAACAGAGTCTCTTAAACCACGTAAAGATTTTTTAAAAGTTACAAGAATTATTTTTTTAACAAAAATCCTCGCTTTTTAATAACCACCAAGTAAAAAAAAACACACAGAATAAGACAACAGAGTCTCTCAAACCCCATAAAGCTATTTTAAAAGGTACAAGAATTATTTATTTAACAAAATCCTTGCTTTTTTAATGACCACCAAGTAAAGAAAAAAAAACACAGAATAAGACAACAGAGTCTCTCAAACCCAGTAAAGCTATGTACAAGAATTATTTATTTAACACAAATCCTCGCTTTTGAATGACCAACAAGTAAAGAAAAAAAAACAAACAGAATAAGACAACAGAGTCTCTCAAACCCCATAAATCTATTTTAAAAGGTACAATAATTATTTATTTAACAAAAATCCTCGCTTTTTGAATGACCACAAAGTAAAGAAAAAAAAACAAAGAATAAGACAACAGAATCCCTCAAACCCCGTAAAGCTATGTACAAGAATTATTTATTTAACACTAATCCTCGCTTTTGAATGACAACCAATTAAAGAAAAAAAAACACATAATAAGACAACAGAGTATATCAAACCCCATAAATCTATTTTAAAATGTAAAATAATTATTTATTTAAAAAAAATCCTCGCTTTTTTAATGACCACCAATTAAATAAAAAAACACACAGAATAAGACAACAGAGTCTCTCAAACCCCGTAAAGCTATGTACAAGAATTATTTATTTAACACAAATCCTCGCTTTCGAATGACCACCAAGTAAAGAAAAAAAACACACAGAATAAGACAACAGAGTCTCACAAACCCCATAAAGATATTTTAAAAGGTAAAGAAATTAGTTTTTTAAAAGAAATCCTCGATTTTTGAATACTCACAAATCAAAAAAAAAACACACAGAATAAGAAACAAGATACTTTCAAACCCCGAAAGTCTTTTTTAAAAGGTGCAAGAAAGATTTATCTAAAGCAAATCCTAGCTTTTTAATGACAACCAAGTAAAGAAAAAAACAAACAGAAAAGGACAAAAGAGTCTATCAAACCCCAGAAAGCTATTTTAAAAGGTAAAAGAATTATTTATTTAACAAACATCCTCGCTTTTTTAATGACCACAAAGTAAAGAAAAAAAAACAAAGAATAAGACAACAGAATCCCTCAAACCCCTTAAAGATATGTACAAGAATTATTTATTTAACACAAATCATCGCTTTTGAATGACCACCAAGTAAAGAAAAAAACACAAAGAATAAGAAAAAAGAGTCTCTAAAACCACGTAAAGATATTTTAAAATGTACAATAATTATTTATTTAAAAAACATCTTATCTTTTTGAATGACCACCAAGTAAAGAAAAAAAAGACAAAGAATAAGACAACAGAGACACTCAAACCCCGTAAATCTATTTACAAGAATTATTTATTTAACACAAATCCTTGCTTTCGAATGACCACCAAGTAAAGAAAAAAAACACACAGAATAAGACAACATAGTCTCTCAAACCCCGTAAAGCTATTTTAAAAGATACAAGAATTATTTATTTAACAAAAATCCTCGCTTTTTTAATGACCACCAAGTAAAGAAAAAAAAACACATAATAAGACAACAGAGTCTCTCAAACCCCGTAAAGCTATTTTAAAAGGTACAAGAATTATTTATTTAACAAAAATTTTCGCTTTTTGAATCACCACCAAGTAAAGAAAAAAAAACACCCAGAATAAGACAGCAGAGTCTCTCAAACCCCGTAAAGCTATTTTAAAACGTACAAGAATTATTTATTTAACAAAAATCCTCGCTTTTTGAATGACCACCAAGTAAATAAAATATAAAACAGAATAAGACAACAAAGTCTCTCAAACCCCGAAAGGCTATTTTAAAAGCTAAAAGAATTATTTCTTTAAAAAAAATCCTTGCTTCTGAATGACCAACAAGTAAAGAAAAAAAACATAAAGAATAAGACAACACTGTCAAACCCCTTAAATGAATTTTAAAAGGTACAAGAATTATTTATTTCACACAAATCCTAACTTTTTAAATGATCACCAAGTGAAGAAAATAACGCACATAATAAGAAAACAGAGTCTCTCAACCCCCGTAAAGCTATTTTAAAAGGTACAAGAATTATTTATTTAACAAAAATTTTCGCTTTTTGAATGACCACCAAGTAAAGAAAAAAAAAACACACAGAATAAGACAACAGAGTCTCTCAAAGCCCCTAAATCTGTTTTAAAAGGTACAAGAAAGTAAGGTAAAAGGTACCATTTTGCGGAGACGTATAGCAATCTCCATGTTATTCTAAGGGCTTATGTTCCTTCCATGCTATTCTATGTTCCTTCCATTGTTATTCTAGGGGACCTCTACACGTGATTAAACACGTCATGAAACTACGTGCTATTTGCTTATGTCCTGTTGGTACCATTCCAAACGAGTGGGGATTCCCCGCCTGTTCCTAAACATTGCAAAAAAGATAACAGTATGAACGGGGGATTCCCCGCACAAATTTGTTTCAACTCCAAGTTTTTCAACCAGACTGGTTATTAGGAAAGGTTTTTTAGGGAAAGCTGTCAATCACCCATGTGTTATCCACAGTTCCATTTTTGAAGTCTATGGAAACCGTTTGACATGTTTGGTGAGATTACGGTCCTTGGCGTTTGATAGACATTTGCAAAAAAAAAGGGGTAATTAGTGATTGGATAATTTTTTAACGTGAAATTTCTTAATAAAATATTTTTGGAACATGTACTTGACGGTGGATAAAAGGGTTAAGGTGATTAGCAATTACGAGCAAGGATCTCCCCACTGGCTCCTGGCAGTAGGCTACACATATCAAATTGCTGTACTGTGGGTTAGGTAACATGATTAAACACGCTTTTACAATCGGAATTCATTGATTGACATTTGCAAAAAAGGGGTAATTAGTGATTGGATAATTTTTTAACGTGAAGGGTCAATTTTGAAGGGAAAAACAAAAATGCTCAGAATCGAAAATAAAGGGGATCTTCTTCACGGGCAAGGCACAGAGGCCATTGGTTCCCTAATTTATGAGGGCAGGGGAGGGGGGGGGTCAAGCTTGGTGGGACAACCAAAAATACTCAGAAACGAAAATAAACGGGATCTGCCGGAAGGGCAAGGTTCAGAAGCCCTTCATTCCCCCATTTCTGAGGGCAGGGGAGGGGGGACAATTGTGAAGGGAAAACCAAAAATACTCAGAATCGAAAATAAATGGGATCTGCCTCAAGGGCAAGGCTCAGAGGCCCTTCGTTCCTCCATTTCTGAGGGCCAGGGGAGGGGGGAGGGGGTCCATTTTGGAGAGAAAACCAAAAATGTTCAGAATCAAAAATAAATGGGATCCACCTCAAGGGCAAGGCTCAGAGGCCCTTCATTCCCCCATTTCTGAGGGCAGGGGAGGGGGGGCCAATTTTGTAGGGAAAACCAAAAATACTCAGAATCGAAAATAAATGGGATCTGCCTTAAGGGCAAGGCTCAGTGGCCCGTTCTTCCACCATTTCTGTGGGCTGGGGACGGGGGGGGGTCAAATTTTGAGGGAAAACCAAAAATACACAGACACGAAAATAAATGGGATCTGCCTCAAGGGCAAGGCTCAGAGGCCCTTCGTTCCCCCATTTCTGAGGGTGGAGGAGGGGGGGGGAGGTCAATTTTGGAGGGAAAACCAAAAATACTCAGAATCGAAAAAAAACGGGATCTGCCTCAGGGGGAAGACTCAGAGGCCCTTCGTGCTCCCATTTTTGGGGGCAGGTGAGGGGGGGTCAATTTTGGAGGGAAAACCAAAAATCCTCAGAATCGAAAATAAACGGGATCTGCCTCAAGGGGAAGACTCAGAGGCCGTTCGTCCCCCCATTTCTGAGGGCAGGGGAGGGGGGGGGGGTCAATTTTGGAGGGAAAATCAAAAATACTCAGAATCAAAAATAAATGGGATCTGCCTGAAGGGGAAGGCTCAGAGGCCCTTCGTTCCCCTATTTCTGAGGGCAGGGGAGGGGGGGTCAATTTTGGAGGAAAAACCAAAAATACTCAGAATCAAAAATAAATGGGATCTACCTCAAGGGCAAGGCTCAGAGGCCCCTCCTTCCTCCATTTCTGAGGGCAGGGGAGGGGGGGGGGGTCAATTTTGGAGGGAAAGCCAAAAATACTCAGAATCGAAAATAAACGGTATCTGCCTCAAAGGCAAGGCTCAGAGGCCCCTCCTTCCCCCTCAGAAAAAGTTTTAACAAGAAATGTCTTAAAAGTATTTTTTTAGGGGGGGGGGCTGGAGCGATGACAGATTGGATGTCTAAGAATGGTGATAGTGCTGTACCGTGGTACGAATTGCTTGTGAAAAACCCAAATGAATTAGTTGAAAATAAATTTTTAACAATAAATATCTGAAATGTATTTTTTTTGGGGGTGTGGGCGATGAAAGAGTGGATGTCTTAGACTAGTTATAGTGCTGTACTCTGGCATGAATTGCTTTCGAAAACCCGGATGAATTAGTTGAAAATAAAGTTTTAACAAGAAATGTCTGAAAAGTGTTTTTTTTTTGGGGGGGGGGGGGGTGAGAACGATGACAGAGTGGATGTCTTAGACTAGCTATAGTGCTGTGGTACGAATTGCTGGTGAAAAAACCCGGATGAATTAGTTGAAAATAAAGTTTTAACAAGAAATGTCTGAAAAGTATTTTTTTTTGGGGTTGGGGGCGACGACAGAGTGGATGTCTTAGACTAGTTATAGTGCTCTACTCTGGCGTGAATTGCTTTAGAAAACCCAGATGAATTAGTTGAAAATAAAGTTTTAACAAGAAATGTCTGAAAAGTATTTTTTTTTGGGGGTGGGGGCGATGACGGAGGGGATGTCTTAGACTAGTTATAGTGCTATACTCTGGCATGAATTGCTTTTGAAAACCCGGATGAATTAGTTGAAAATAAAGTTTTAACAAGAAATTTCTGAAAAGTATTATTTTTTTTGGGGGGGGGGGGGTGAGGGCGATGACGGAGTGGATGTCTTAGACTAGTTATAGTGCTGTACTGTGGTACGAATTGCTTGTGAAAAACCCGGATGAATTAGTTGAAAATAAAGTTGTAACAAGAAATGTCTGAAAAGTATTTTTTGGGGGGATGGGGCGATGACAGAGTGGATGTCTTAGACTAGTGATAGTGCTGTACTGTGGTACGAATTGCTTGTGAAAAACCTAAATGAATTAGTTGAAAATAAAGTTTTAACAAGAAATGTCTGAAAAGTTTTTTTTTTGGGGGGTTGGGGGCCATGCCAGAGTGGATGTCTTAGACTAGTTATAGTGCTGTAATCCGGCATGAATTACTTTCGAAAACCCGAATGAATTATTTGAAATAAAGTTTTAACAAGAAATGTCTAAAAAGTATTTTTTTTGGGGGGTGGGGGCGATGACAGAGGGGATATCTTAGACTAGTTATAGTGCTGTACTATGGCATGAATTGCTTGAGAAAAACCCGGATGAATTAGTTGAAAATAAAGTTTTAACAAGAAATGTCTGAAAAGTATTTTTGGGGGGATGGAGCGATGACAGAGTGGATGTCTTAGACTAGTTATAGTGCTGTACTCTGGCATGAATTGCTTTCGAAAACTCGGATGAATTTGTTGAAAATAAAGTTTTAACAAGAAATGTCTGAAAAGTATTTTTTGGGGGGCTGGGGCGAAGACAGACTGGATGTCTTAGACTAGTTATAGTGCTGTACTCTGGCATGAATTGCTTTCGGAAACCCGGATGAATTATTTGAAAATAAAGTTTTAAAAAGAAATGTCTGTTTTTTTTTGTTTTTTTTTTGGTAAACAAAATTGGCTGAAATAAAATTGGAAGTCTTAAAATAAAAACTCAAGTTCAGTAAATAATTCCTTTGTTTTTTTTTGTTTTTTTGGTGTTTTTTTAAACACGATTGGCTGAAATAAAAGCGGAACTTTTAAAATCACAACAACTAAAGGTCAGTAAATAATTCCTTTGTTGTTTCTTTCTTGTTAAACACGAGCTATTGTAGAAAATATTTTCAAAGTACCAAGTCACATGATAGTTACGCTATTGTAGAAAATAATTTCAAAGTACCAAGTCACATTATAGTTACGCTATTGTAGAAAATAATTTCAAAGTACCAAGTCACAGGATAGTTACGCTTTTGTAGAAAAGAATTTCAAAGTACCAAGTCACATGATAGTTACGCTTTTGTAGAAAATAATTTCAAAGTACCAAGTCACATGATAGTTACGCTATTATAGAAAATAATTTCAAAGTACCAAGTCACATTATAGTTACGCTATTGTAGAAAATAATTTCAAAGTACCAAGTCACATGATAGTTACGCTTTTGTAGAAAATAATTTCAAAGTACCAAGTCACATTATAGTTACGCTATTGTAGAAAATAATTTCAAAGTACCAAGTCACTTTATAGTTACGCTATTGTAGAAAATAATTTCAAACTACGAAGTCACATGATAGTTACGCTTTTGTAGAAAATAATTTCAAAGTACCAAGTCACATGATAGTTACGCTATTGTATAAAATAATTTCAATGTACCAAGTCACATGATACTTACTCTACTGTAGAAAATAATTTCAAAGTACCAAGTCACATGATAGTTACGATTTTATAGAAAATAATTTCAAAGTACCAGGTCAATTTATATTCAAGCTATTGTAGAAAATAATGTCAAAGTAGCAAGTCACCTGATAGTTACGCTATTGTAGAAAATAATTTCAAAGTACCAAGTCACATTATAGTTACGCTTTTGTAGAAAATAATTTCAAAGTACCAAGTAACATGATAGTTACGCTATTATAGAAAATAATTTCAAACTACCAAGTCACATTATAGTTACGCTATTGTAGAAAATAATTTCAAAGTACCAAGTCACATGATAGTTACGCTATTTTAGAAAATAATTTAAATGTACCAAGTCACATGATATTTACTCTTTTTTAGAATATAATTTCAAAGTACAAACTCACTTTATAGTTACTCTTTTATAGAAAATAATTTCAAAGTACCAAGTCACATTATAGTTAGGCTATTGTAGAAAATAATTTCAAAGTACAAAGTCAAATGATAGTTACACTATTGTAGAAAATCATTTCAAATACCAAATAACATTATAGTCACGCTATTATAGAAAATAATTTCAAAGTACCAAGTCACATGATAGTTAAGCTATTGTAGAAAATAATTTCAAAGTACCAAGTCACACGATAGTTACGCTTTTGTAGAAAATAATTTCAAAGTACTAAGTCACATGATAGTTACGCTATTATACAAAATAATTTCAAAGTACCAAGTCACATGATAGTTATGCTATTATAGAAAATAATTTCAAAGTACCAAGTCACAGGATAGTTACGCTATTATAGACAATAATTTCAAAGTACCAACTCACATGATAGTTTCGCTATTGTAGAAAATAATTTCAAAGTACCAAGTCACATGATAATTACGCTTTTGTAGAAAATAATTTCAAAGTACCAACTCACATGATAGTTACACTATTATAGAAAATAATTTCAAAGTACAAAGTCACAGGATAGTTAAGCTATTATAGAAAATAATTTCAAAGTACCAAATCAAATGATATTTACGCTCTTATAGAAAATAATTACAAAGTACCAAGTCACATGATAGTTACGCTCTTTTATAAAATTATTTCAAAGTAACAAGTCACATGATAGTTACGCTATTGTAGAAAATAATTTCAAAGTACCAAGTCACATGATAGTTACACTTTTGTAGAAAATAATTACAAAGTATCAAGTCACATGATATTACGCCATTATAGAAAATAATTTCAAAGTACGAAGTCACATGATAGTTACGCTATTATAGAAAATAATTTCAAAGTACCAAGTCACATGATAGTTACGCTCTTGTAGAAAATAATTTCAAAGTACCTAGTCACATGATAGTTAATATATTATATAAAACAATTTCATATTACCAAGTCACATGATAGGTACGCTATTATTGAAAATAATTTCAAAGTACCAAGTCACATGACAGTTTTACTTTTGTAGAAAATAATTTCAAAGTACCAAGTCATATGATACCTACGCTATTATAGAAAATAATTTCAAAGTACCAAGTCACATGATAGTTACGCTATTATAGAAAATAATTTCAAAGTACCAAGTCACATGATAGTTAAGATAATATAGAAAATAATTTCAAAGTACCAAGTCACATGATATTTATGCTCATCTAGAAAATAATTTCAAAGTGCCAAGTCACATGATAGTTACGCTATTGTAGAAAATAATTTCATAGAACCAAGTCACATGATATTTAAGCTATTTTAAAAAATAATTTCAAAGTGCCAAGTCACATAATATTTACGATATTTTTGAAAATAATTTCAATTTACAAAGTCACATGATAGTTAATATATTTTAGAAAATAATTTCAAAGTACCAAGTCACATGATATTTACGCTATTATAGAAAATAATATCAAAGTAACAATTCACATGATAGTTACGCTATTTTAGAAAATAATTTCAAAGTAAAATGTCACATGATAGTTACGCTATTATAGAAAATAATTTCAAAGTACCAAGTCAAATGATAGTTAAGCCATTGTAGAAAATAATTTCAAAGGACCACTTCATCTGATAGTTTCGCTATTATAGAAAATAATTTCAAAGTACCAAGTCACATGATAGTTACTCTATTGTAGAAAATAATTTAAAAGTACCAAGTCACATGATAGTTACGCTTTTATATAAAATAATTTCAAATTACCAAGTCACATGATAGTTACGCTATTATAGAAAATAATTTCAAAGTACTATGTCACTTGATAGTTACTTTATTGTAGAAAATAATCTTAAAATTACATGTCACATTAGAGTGTATCTATTCTAAAAAATAATTTAAAAGTAAAATGTCCACTGATATCTAAGCTTTTAAGAAAAATAAATTAAAAGTGCAAAATAATAGGATCGTTACTTTTTTAAATAAATTAATTTAATTGTGAAGAGACCCAGTAGCGTTAAACGATTGTGTACAATATTTTCAAATACCAAAAAACAAGATAGTTACGTTATTATATAAAATAATTTCAAATTACCAAGTCACATGATAGTTACGCTATTGTATAAAATAATTTCAAAGTACCAAGTCACATGATAGTTACGCTTTTGTAGAAAATAATTTCAAAGTACCAAGTCACATGATAGTTACGCTATTTTATAAAAAAATTTCAAAGTACCAAGTCACATGATAGTTATGCTATTATAGAAAATAATTTCAAAGTACCAAGTCACAGGATAGTTACGCTATTATAGACAATAATTTCAAAGTACCAACTCACATGATAGTTACGCTATTTTAGAAAATAATTTTAAACTACCAAGTCACATGATAATTACTCTGTTTTAGAAAATAATTTCAAAGTACCAACTCACATGATAGTTACACTATTATAGAAAATAATTTCAAAGTACCAAGTCATAGGATAGTTAAGCTATTATAGAAAATAATTTCATAGTCCCAAATCACATGATAGTTACGTTTTATAGAAAATAAATATAAAGTCTCAAGTCACTGAATAGTTACGTTCGTGTAGAAAACAATATCAAAGTGACAAGTCAAATGATAGTTACGCTCTTATAGAAAATGATTTCAAAGTACCAAGTCACATGACAGTTAAGATCTTGTAGAAAATAAATAAAAAGTACCAAGTCACATGATATTACGCTATTATAGAAAATAATTTCAAAGTACGAAGTCACATGATAGTTACGCTATTATAGAAAATAATTTCAAAGTACCAAGTCACATGATAGTTACGCTCTTATAGAAAATAATTTCAAAGTACCACGTCACATGATAGTTACTTTATTATAGAAAATAATTTCAAAGTACCAAGTCACATGATAGTTACGCTATTATAGAAAATAATTTCAAAGTACCAAATCACATGATAGTTACACTTTTTTAGAAAATAATTTCAAAGTACCATGTCACATGATACTTGCGCTATTATAGAAAATAATTTTAAATTACCAAGTCACATGATAGTTACGCTCTTATAGAAAATAATTTCAAAGTACCAAGTCACAGGATAGTTACGCTATTGTAGAAAATAATTTCAAAGTACCAAGTCACATGATATTTATGCTAATGTAAAAAATAATTTCAAAGTACCATGTCACATGATATTTACTCTATTGGATAAAATATTTTCATAGATAGCTGTATCCGTATATTTTAGCTATTGTTTTTCATTATTTCTAATCAAATAGTATATAGATATTTACTATTCTTTATAAAAAAAGAAATTAGGAAAAAGAATATTGATATAAACTATATCGTATAAATATAATTAATAGTAAAATGAAACTTTATAGTTAATCTATTATAGAAAATAATTTAAAAGTACCAAGTCACATGATAGTTACGCTATTATATAAAATATTTCAAAGTACCAAGTCACATGATAGTTACGCTATTGTAGAAAATAATTTCAAAGTACCAAGTCACATGATAGTTAAGCTTTTGTAGAAAATAATTTCAAAGTACCCACTCACATGATAGTTACGCTATTATAGAAAATAATTTCAAAGTACCAAGTCACAGGATAGTTACGCTATTATAGAAAATAATTTCAAAGTACCAGGTCACATGATAGTTACGCTATTGTAGAAAATAATTTCAAAGTACCAAGTCACATGATAGTTACGCTCTTGTAGAAAATAATTTCAAAATACCAAGTCACAATATAGTTACGTTATTATAGAAAATAATTTCAAAGTACCAAGTCACATGATAGTTACGCTATTATAGAAAATAATTTCAAAGTACCAAGTCACATGATAGTTACACTTTTATAGAAAATATTTTCAAAGTACCAAGTCACAAGATAGTTACGCTATTATAGAAAATAATTTCAAAGTACCAGGTCACATGATAGTTACGCTATTATAGAAAATAATTTCAAAGTACCAAGTCACATGATAGTTACGCTATTATAGAAAATAATTTCAAAGTACCATGTCACATGATAGTTACGCTATTGTAGAAAATAATTTCAAAGTACCAAGTCACATGATAGTTACGCTATTGTAGAAAATAATTTCAAAGTTCCAAGTCACATGATAGTTAAGCTATTGTAGAAAATAATTTAAAAGTACCACGAAACTTAATTCTGGAAATTATGAAAAAAACAATTTAGACAGGGTTACGTGCGCGCACGTAACCCGGTCTAAATTTTTTAGCGTAACCTGTGTTAGCGTAACTATCATGTGACTTGGTACTTTGAAATTATTTTCTATAATAGCGTAACTATCATGTGACTTAGTACTTTGAAATTATTTTCTATAATAGCGTAACTATCATGTGACTTGGTACTTTGAAATTATTTTCTATAATAGCTTAACTATCATGTGACTTGATACTTTGAAATTATTTTCTAAAATAGAGAAACTGTGATGTGAATAGGTACTTTGAAATTATTTTTTACAATAGCATAACTATCATGTGACTTGGTACTTTGAAATTATTTTCTACAAGATCGTAACTATCATGTGACTTGGTACTTTGAAATTATTTTCTAAAAGAGCGTAACTATCATGTGACTTGGTTCTTTGAAATTATTTTCTACAATAGCGTAACTATCATGTGACTTGGTACTTTGAAATTTTTTTATATAATAGCGTAACTATCATGTGACTTGGTACTTTGAAATTATTTTCTATAATATCGTAACTATCCTGTGACTTGGTACTTTGAAATTATTTTCTATATTAGCGTAACTATCATGTGAGTTGGCACTTTGAAATAATTTTCTAAAAAAGCGTAACTATCATGTGACTTGGTACTTTGAAATTATTTTATACAATAGCGTAATTATAATGTGACTTGGTAATTTCAAATGTCTTCCTATAGTAGCTTATCTATCTTTTGAGTTGGTACTTTGAAATTATTTTCTTTTATAGTGTAACTATCATGCGACTTGCTACTTTGAAATTATTTTTTACAATAGCGTAACTATCATGTGACATGGTACTTTGATATTATTTTCTATAATACTGTAACTATCATTTGACTTGTTACTTTGAAATTATTTTCTACAATAGCTTAACTACCATGTGACTTTGTACTTGGAAATTATTTTATAATTTAGCGTAACGATCAATTGAAATTGTACTATTATATTTTTTACTATTATATAGTAACTATTATATGTCTTTGTCATTTAAAATTATTCTCTATATTATCGTAACTCTCATGTGACTTGGTACTTCGAAAATATTTTCTATAATAGCGTAACTATCATGTGAATTGGTACTTTGAAATTATTTTCTACAATAACGTAACTACCATGTGACTTGGTACTTAGAAATTATCTTCTACAATAGCGGAACTATCATGTGACTTGATATTTTGAAATTATTATCTGTAATATAGTAACTATCATGTAACTTGGTATATTGACATTATTTTCTACAAGAGCGTAACTATCATGTGACTTGGTATTTTGAAATTATTTTCTAGAATAGCGTAACTATCATGTGACTTGGTACTTTGAAATCATTTTCTTTAATAGCTTAACTTTATTTTGACTTTGTACTTTTATATCATTTTATACAAGAGTGGAACTATCAAGTGACATTGTTCTTTGAAATTATTTTCTACAATAGCGTAACTATCATATGACTTGGTACTTTTGACATTATTTTATTTAATAGAATAACTATCATATGACTTGGTACTTTGAAATTATTTTCTATAATAACGTAACTATCTAGTGACTTGGTACTTTGAAATTATTTTCTATAATAGCGTAACTATCATGTGACTTGGTACTTTGAAATTATTTTCTACAAAAGTGTAACTATCATGTGACTTGGTACTTTGAAATTATTTTCTACAATAGCGTAACTATCATGTGACTTGGTACTTTGAAATTAGTTTCTATAATAACGTAACTATCATGTGACTTGGTACTTTGAAATTATTTTCTACAAGAGCGTAACTATCATGTGACTTGGTACTTTGAAATTATTTTCTATAATAGCGTAACTATCATGGGACTTGGTACTTTGAAATTTTTTTATGTAATAGCTTAATATCACGTAACTATCAGCGTGGTACTTTGAAATTATTTTCTACAAAAGTGAACCTGTCATGTGACTTGGCACTTTGAAATTGTTTTCTAAGATAGTGTAACTATCATGTGACCTGGTAATTTTAAATTATTTTCTATAATAACGTAACTATCATGTGACTTGGTGCTTTGAAATTATTTTCAATAATAACGAAACTATCATGTGACTTAGTACTTAGAAATCATTTTCTACAAGAGCGTAACTATCATGTGACTCGGTACTTTGAAATTATTTTCTGCAATAGCGTAATCATCATGTGACTTGGTACTTTGAAATTATTTTCTATAATAGCGTAACTATCATGTGACTTGGTACTTTGAAATTATTATCTATAATAGCGTAACTATCCTGTGACATGTGACATTGTCATTATTTTCTATCATAGTGTAACTATCATGTGACGTGGTACTTAGAAATTATTTTCTACACTAGAGTAACTATCATGTGACAAGTTACTTTGAAATTATTTTCTAAAATATCGTAACTATAAGTGGACTGGGTAATTTGAAATTATTTTCTATAATAGCATAACTATCATCTGACTTGTTTCATTGAAACTATTTTCTGTAATAGCTGAGATATCAAGTGCCTTGGTACTTTAAAATTATTTTCTACAAAAGCGTAACTATCAAGCGACTTGGTACTTTGAAATTATTTTTTACCATAGCGTAACTATCAGGTGACAGTGTACTTTGAAATTATTTTCTAGAAGAGCGTAACTATCGTGTGACTAGGTAATTTGAAATTATTTTCTAGAATAACTTAACTATCATTTGACTTGGTACTTTGAAATTATTTTCTAAAAGAGCGTAACTATCGTGTGACTTTGTAATTTGAAATTATTTTCTACAATATCCTAACTATCCTGTGAATTTTTACTTTGATATTATTTTATACACGAGAGTAACTATCCTGTGACCTTGTAATTTTTTATTATATTCTAGAATAATGTAACTATAATGTGACATGTGAATTTGATAATACTTTCTACACGAGCGTACATATCATGTCACATGTTACTTTTAATTTATATTATAAAATATATTAACTATCTATTGAATTGTTTCTTTTTTATTATTTACTTTAAAAGATTAAGAATCAATTGAATTGGTACTTTGAAATTAATTTACATAATAGCTTAACTATAATGTGACATGGTACTTTGAAATTATTTTCTAAAATAGCGGAACTATCAAGTGAAGTTGTCATTTTAAAATAATTTCTAGAAGATCGTAACTATTAATTGAAATGGTCCTATGAAATTATTTTCTACAAAAGCATAACTATCATTTGAGTTGGTACTATGAAATTGTTTTCTAAAATAGCGTAACTATCCTGTGACTTGGTACTTTGAAATTATTTTCTATAATAGCGTAACTATCTTGTCACTTGGTACTTTGAAATTATTTTCTATAATAACGTAACTATCACGTGACTTGGTACTTTGAAATTATTTTCTACAATAGCATAACTATCATGTGACTTGGTACTTTGAAATTATTTTCTATAATAGCGTAATTATCATGTCACTTGGTACTTTTAACTTTTTTTCTATATAGCGTAACTATCATGTGACTTGGTACTTTGAAATTATTTTCTACAAAAGTGTAACTATCATGTGACTTGGTACTTTGAAATTATTTTCTATAATAGCATAACTATCATGTGACCTGTTACTTTGAAATTATTTTTTATAATAGCGTAACTATCATGTGACTAGGTGCTTTGAAATTATTTTCAATAATAACGTAACTATCATGTGACTTGGTACTTTGAAATTATTTTCTACAAGAGCGTAACTATCGTGTGACTTGGTACTTTGAAATTATTTTCTGCAATAGCGTAATCATCATGTGACTTGGTACTTTGAAATTATTTTCCACAATAGTGTAACTATCATGTGACTTGGTACTTTGAAATTATTATCTATAATAGTTTAACTATCCTATGACTTTGTACTTTGAAAATTATTTTCTATAATAGTGTAACTATCATGTGAGTTGGTACTTTGAAATTATTTTCTACAACAGCGTAACTATCAAGTGACTTGGTACTTTGAAATTATTTTCTACAATAGCGTAATTATCATTTGACTTGTTACATTGAAACTATTTTCTAAAATAGAGTAAATCTCATGTGAGTTGGTACTTTAAAATTACGTTCTAAAATAGCGTACCTATCATGTGACTTGTTACTTTGAAATTATTATTTATAATAGTGTAACTATCAAGAGACTTGGTACTTTGAAATTTTTTTCTGCAATAGCGTAACTATCATTTCACTTGTTACTTTGAGATTTTTTTCTACAATAGAGTAACTATCATGTGAGTTGGTAATTTGAAATTATTTTTTAGAATAACGTAACTATCATTTGACTTGGTACTTTGAAATTATTTTCTACAAGAGCGTAACTATCATGTGACTTGATACATTGAAATTATTTTCTATAATAACGTAACTATCATGTGACTTGGTACTTTGAAATTATTTTCTATAATAGAGTAACTATCATGTGACCTTGTACTTTGATATTATTTTCTATAATATCGTAATATCATGTTACTTGGTACTTTGAAATTATTTTATACAAAAGTGTAACTATCATGTGACTTTTTAATTTGAAACTATTTTATATAATAGAGTAAATATCATGTGACTTTTTACTTTGAAATTATTTTATAAAGACGAGTAACTCTAATGGTAATAGTTAATTTGAAATGATTTTACAAAATATATTAACTATAATGTGACTTGGTACTTTTAAATTATTTTATACAAGAGCGTAACTATCATGTGAATTGGTACTTTGAAATTATTTTCTACAATAGCGTAACTATTATTTAAGTTGGTACTATGAAATTATGTTCTACAATAGCGTAGCTATCATTTAACTTGGTACTATGAAATTGTTGTCTATAGTATTGTAACTATCCTGTGACTTTATACTTTGAAAATTATTTTCTATAATAGTGTAAATATCATGTGAGTTGTTACTTTGAAATTATTTTCTAGAATAGCGTAATTATCATGTGACTTGGTAGTTTAAAATTATTTTCTACAATAGCGTAACTATCATGTGAGTTGGTACTTTGAAATTATTTTCCATAATAGTGTATCTATACTCCGACTTGATGCTTTGAAATTACTTCCTAGAAGTGCATAACTATCATGTGACTTGGTATTTGGAAATTAATTTCTATAATAGCTCAACTATTCTGTGACTGGGTACTTGGCACCTTTTTTAAACAATATCGTAACTCTCTTGTGACTTGGTACTTTGAAATTATTTTCTACAATAGCGTAACTATCATGTGACATGGTACTTTGAAATTATTTTCTATAATAACGTAAATATAATGTGAGTTGGTACTTTAAAATGATTTTCTACAATAGCCTAACTATTATGTGACTTGGTACTTTGAAATTATTTTCTACAATAGCGTAACTATCATCTGACTTGGTACTTTGAAATTATTTTCTATAATAGCTTAACTATCATGTTACTTTGTACTTTTATATTATTTTCTATATCTAGTAACTATGAAGTGACTTGGTGCTTTGAAATTATTTT
Source organism: Artemia sp. Qi Xiang Cuo (assembly GCF_049724085.1). Lineage (NCBI taxonomy): Eukaryota > Metazoa > Arthropoda > Branchiopoda > Anostraca > Artemiidae > Artemia > Artemia sp. Qi Xiang Cuo. The sequence continues at coordinate 46,397,515 of NC_142797.1, read as the reverse complement.
ATACAAAATCTTAAATATAATGTGACTTGGTACTTTGAAATTATTTTCTACAATAGCATAACTATCATGTGACATGGTACTTTGAAATTATTTTCTATAATAACGTAACTATAATGTGATTTGGTACTTTGAAATGATTTTCTACAAAAGTGTAACTATCATGTGACTTCATGTAATTTCATGTGGTACTTTGAAATTATTTTCTACAATAGCGTAACTATCATGTGACTTGGTACTTTGAAATGGTTTTCTATAATAACGTAACTATCACGTGACTTGGTTCTTTGAATATATTTTCTAAAAGGGCGTAACTATCATGTGACTCGGTACTTTGATATTATTTTCTATAATAAAGTAACTATCCTGTGATTTGGTATTTTGAAATTATTTTATATAATATCGTAATTATCAAGTGACATGTCAATTAGATATTATTTTCTACGATAGCGTAACTATCATGTAACATGGTACTTTGAAGTTATTTTTTAAAATAGTAAAACTATCATGTGATTTGTTACTTTGAATTAATTTTCTATAATAGCGAAAGTATCCTGTGACTAGGTGCTTCGAATAGATTTTCTATAATATCGTAACTATCATGTGACTTGGTACTTTAAAAAAATTTTCTAAAATGGCGTAAATATAATGTGAGTTGGCACTTTGATATTATTTTCTAAATTGGCGTAACTATCATGTGACTTGGTACTTTGAAATTATTTTCTACAATAGCGTAACTATCATGTGACTTGGTACTTTGAAATTATTTTCTATAATAGCGTAACTATCATGTGACTTGGTACTTTGAAATTATTTTCTACAAAAGTGAAACTATCATGTGACTTGGTACTTTGAAATTATTTTCTACAATAGCGTAACTATCATGCGACCTGTTAATTTGAAATTCTTTTCTAGAATAACGTAACAATCAATTGACTTGGTACTTTGATATTATTTTCTAGAATAGTGTAACTATCATGTGACTTGGTACTTTGAAATTATTTTCTAGAATAGCGTAACTATCATGTGACTTGGTACTTTGAAATTATTTTATACAAGAGCGTAACTATCATGTGACTTTGTACTTTGAAATTATTTTCTACAAAAGTGAAACTATCATGTGACTTGGTACTTTGAAATTATTTTCTAAAATAGCGTAACTATATTGTGACTTGGTACTTTGATATTATTTTATAAAATAGCGTAACTATCATGTGACTTGGTACTTTGAAATTATTTTCTATATTAAAGTAAATATCATGTGAATTAGTAATTTTAAATCATTTAATACAAGAGCGTACCGATCACGTGAGTTGGTTCTTTGAAATTATTTTCTGCAATAGCGTATTTATCAATTGAATTGGTACTTTGAAATTATTTTCTACAAAAGTGTAACTATCATTTGACTTGGTACTATGAAATTATTTTCTATAATAGCGTAACTATCCTGGGACTTGTTACTTTGAAATTATTTTCTATATTAGAGTAACTATCATGTGAGTTGGTACTTTGAAATTATTTTCTAAAATAGCGTAATTATCATGTGACATGGCAATTATAAATTATTTTCTAGAATAGCGTAACTATCAAGTGAGTTGGTACTTTGAATTTATTTTCTATAAAATCGTAACTATAATGTGACTTGGTATTTTTAAATTATTTTCTATAATAGCATAACTATCATGTGATATGTTACTTTGAATTTTTTTTTTATAAAATCTTAACGATCCTTTTAATTTTTTCTTTGAAATTTTTGTCTTCAATACTGTAACTATCATGTGCAATGGTAATTTCAAACTCTATTCTACTATAGTGTAACTATCATGTGACTTGGTAATTTGAAATTATTATCTATAATAACGTAACTATCATATGACTTGGTTTTTTGAAATTATTGTCTACAAGATAGTAAATAACATGTGAATAGGTACTTTGAAATTATTTAATATAATAGCGTAACTATCATGTGACTTGGTACTTTGAAATTATTTTATATAATCGCGTAACTATCAAGTGACATGGTACTTTGAAATTATATTCTATAATAAAGTAACTATCACGTGACTTGGTTCTTAGAAATTATTTTCCAAGATGGAGTAACTATAAAGTGACTTGGTACTTTTATCTTATTTTCTATAATAAAGTAACTATCATGTGATTTGGTACTTTGAAATTATTTTCTATAATAGCGTAACTATCATGTGACTTGGTACTTTGAAATTATTTTCTACAATAGCGTAACTATCATGTGACTTGGTACTTTGAAATTATTTTCTATATAAGAGTAACTATCATGTGATTTGGTACTTTGGTATTATTTTCTACAAACGAGTAAGTATAATGTGACTAGGTACTTCGAATAGATATTCTAAAATAACGTAACTATCATGTGACTTGGTACTGTCAAAACATTTTCTAAAATAGAGTAAATATCAAGTTACATGGCACTTTGATATTATTTTCTAAAATAGCGTAACTATCATGTGACTTGGTACTTTGAAATTATTTTCTATAATAGCGTAACTATCATGTAACTTGGTACTTTGAAATTATTTTCTATAGTAGCGTAACTATCCTGTGACTTGTGCCTTTGAAATTATTTTCTATAATAGTGTAACTATCATGTGACTTGGTACTTTGAAATTATTTTCTAAAATAGCGTAATTATCATGTGACATGGAACTTTGAAATTATTTTCTAAAATATCGTAACTATCATGTGTGTTGGTACTTTGAAATTATTTTCTATAATAGCGTAACTATCACGTGACTTGGTGCTTTGAAATTATTTTCTACAATAGCGTAACAATCATGTGACTTGGTACTTTGAAATTATTTTCTATAATAGCGTAACTATCATGTGACTTGGTAATTTGAAATTATTTTCTACAAAAGTGTAACTATAATCTGCCTTGGTACTATGTAATTATTTCCTACGAAACCGTAGTTATCATATGTCTGGCTACTTTGAAATTATTTCTAAAATAACTTTACTATTAAATAACTAGGAACATTGAAATTATATTCTACCATATAGTAAGTATGATCTGACTTGGTAATTTGATATTATTATCTATAATAGCGTAACTATCATGTGACTTTGTACTTTGAAATTATTTTCTACAATAGCGTAACTATCATGTGACTTGGTACTTTGTAATTATTTTATACAATATCGTAACTATCATATGACTTGGTACTTTGATATTTTTTTTTATAATAGCGTAACTATCCTGTGACTTGGTACTTTGAAATTATTTTCTACAATAGCGTAACTATCATGTGACTTGGTACTTTGAAATTATTTTCTAGAAAAACGTAATAATAATGTGAATTCTTACTTTGAAACTATTTTCTACAATAACGTAACTATCATTTGACTTTGTACTTTGAATTGGTTTTCTATAGTGACTTAACTATCATTTGACTTGGTACTTTGAAATTATTTTCTAAAATGGAGTAACTATCATTTGACCTGGTACTTTTATATTATTTTCTATAATAGAATAACTATCATGTGATTAGGGTCTTTCAAATTATTTTCTACAATAGTGTAATTATAATGTGACTAAGTACTTTGAAATTATATTCTATAGTGACTTAACTATCATGTGACTTGGTAATTGTAATATATTTTCTAAAATGGAGTAACTATCTTTTTACCCTGTACTTTTATATTATATTCTAAAGTAAAGTAACTATCATGTGATTTGGTACTTTGAAATTATTTTCTATAATAGCGTAACTATCATGTGACTTGGTACTTTGAAATTATTTTCTACAATAGCGTAACTATCATGTGACTTGTTACTTTGAAATTATTTTCTACAATAGCGTATCTATCTTATGATTTGGTACTTTGTAATTAATTTTTATAAACGCTTAAGTATCATGTAAGTAGGTACTTTGAATTGATATTCTATATTAACGAAACTATCATCTGACTTTGTACTTTCAATATATTTTCTAAAATGCCATAACTATCAAGTGACTTGGTACTTTGATATTATTTTCTACAATAGTTTAACAATCAAGTGACTTGGCACTTTGAAATTATTTTCTATAATAGCGTAACTATCATTTGACTTTGTACTTTTAAATTATTTTATACACTATCGCAACTATCATGGGCGATGTTACTTTGAAATTATTTTCTTTTTTAGTGTAACTATCATGTGACTTGGTCCTTTGAAATTATTTCTTAAAAAGGTGTAATTATCATGTGACATGGCACTTATAAATTATTTTCTACAATAGGGTAACTATCAAGGGACTTGTTACTTTTAAATTATATTCTACAATAGCATAACTATCATGTGACATGGTACTTTGAAAATATTTTATATAATAATGGAAATATCATGTGACTTGGTACTTTGAAACTATTTTCTATAATCGAGTAACTATCAAGTGACCAGGTACTTTGAAATTATTTTCTATAAAAGCGTAACTATCAAGTGACTTGGTACTTTGAAATTATTTTCTACAATAGCGTAACTATCATGTGACTTGGTACTTTGAAATTATTTTCTACAATAGCGTAACTATCATGTGACTTGGTACTTTGAAATTATTTTCTACAATAGCGTAACTATCATGTGACTTGGTACTTTGAAATTATTTTCTACAATAGCGTAACTATCATGTGACTTGGTACTTTGAAATTATTTTATAAAATAGCGTAACTATCATGTGATATTGTACTTTGAATTTATTTTCTATAAAAGTTTAACTATCTTTTGACATGGTACTTTGAAATTATTTTCTACAATAGTGCAACTATCATGTGCCATGGTAATTTTAAATTATTTTTATATTAGCATAACTATAATGTGACATGGTCCTTTTAAATTATTTTCTACAATATAGTAACTATCAAGTGACTGGGTACTTTGAAAAAATTTTATAAACTATAGTAACTATACTGTGAGTTGGTAATTTGAAATTATGTGCTACAAAATAGTAACTATCAAGTGACTTGGTGCTTTGGAATTATTTTCTATAATAGCGTAAGTATCATGTGACTTGGTACTTTGAATTTATTTTCTATAATAAAGTAACTATCATGTGACTTTGTACTTTGAAATCATTTTCTACAAGAGCGTACCTATCTTGTGACTTGGTACTTTGAAATTATTTTCTAAATTAGCGTAACTATCATGTGAGTAGGTACTTTGAAATTATTTTCCATAATATCGTAGCTATCATGTGACTTGGTACTTTGAAATTATTTTCTATAATAGCGTAACTATCCTGTGACTTGTGACTTTGAAATTATTTTCTATAATAGTGTAACTATCATGTGACTTGGTACTTTGAAATTATTTTCTAAAATAGCGTAACTATCATGTGACTTTGTAATTTGAAATTATCTTCTACACTACATTAACTATCTTGTGAATTTTTACTTTTGTTATACTTTTCTGGATTAGCGTAACTATTATGTAACTTTGTACTTTGAATATATGTTCTATATAAATGTAACTATCATGTGACTAGGTATTATGAAATTATTTTCTATAAAAACGTAAATATCATGTGACTTGTTACTTTGAGATTATTTTCTACAAAAGCGTAACTATCATGTGACTTGGGACTATGAAATTATTTTCTACAATAGCGTAACTATAATTTGACTTGGTACTTTGATATTGTATTCTATAGTAACTTAACTATCATGTGACTTGGTTCTTTGAAATTATTTTCTAAGATGGCGTAACTATCATATGACTTGGTGCTTTTATATTGTTTTATATAATAACGTAACTATCATGTGATTTGGTACTTTGAAATTATTTTCTATAATAGCGTAACTATCATGTGACTTGGTACTTTGAAATTATTTTCTACAATATCCTACCAATCATTTGATTTGGTGCTTTTAAACTATTTTCCACAATAGAGTAACTATCATGTGAGTTGTTAATTTGATATTATTTTACATAATAGTGTAAATATTAAGTGACTTGGTACTTTGAAATTATATTCCATAATATCGTAACTATCATGTGACTTGGTACTTTGAAATTATTTTCTAAAAGAGCGTAACTATCAAGTGACTTGTTACTTTGAAATTATTTTCTAAAATAGCGTAACTATTATTTAAGTTGGTACTATGCAATTATGTTCTATAATAGCGTAGCTATCCTTTAACTTGGTACTATGAAATTGTTTTCTGTAATAGTGTAACTATCCTATGACTTTGTACTTTGAAATTATTTTCTATAATAGTGTAACTATCATGTGAGTTGTTACTTTGAAATTATTTTCTACGATAGCGTAACTATCATGTGACTTCGTACTTTGAAATTATTTTCTACAATAGCGTAACTATCATGTGAGATGGTACTTTGAAATTATTTTATATAATAGCGTAACTATCCTGTGACTTGGTACTTTGAAATTATTTTCTATAATAGCTAAACTATCATGTGACTTGGTACTTTGAAATTATTTTCTATAATAGCGTAACTATCATGTGACTTGGTACTTTGAAATTATTTTCTACAAAAGCGTAACTATCATGTGACTTGTTACTTTGAAATTATTTTCTACAATAGCGTAACTATCATGTGACTTGGTACTATGAAATTATTTTATATAATAACGTAACTATAATGTGAGTTGGTACTTTGAAATGATTTTCTACAAAAGCGTAACTATCATGTGACTTGGTACTTTGAAATTATTTTCTACAATAACGTAACTATAATGTGACTTGGTACTTTGAAATTATTTTCCATAATAGCGTAACTATCATGTGAGTTGGTACTTTGAAATTATTTTCTACAAGAGCGTAAATATCATGTGACTTGGTACTTTGAAATTATTTTCTACAATAGCATAACTATCATGTGACATGGTACTTTGAAATTATTTTCTATAATAACGTAACTATAATGTGATTTGGTACTTTGAAATGATTTTCTACAAAAGAGTAACTATCATGTGACTTGGTACTTTGAAATTATTTTCTATAATAACGTAACTATAATGTGACTTGTTACTTTGAAATTATTTTCTATAATAGCGTAACTATCATGTGACTTGGTACTTTGAAATTATTTTGTACAAAAGCGTAACTATCATGTGACTTGGTACTTTGAAATTATTTTCTACAATAGCGTAACTATCATGTGATTTGTACTTTTAAATTATTTTATATAAGAGCGTAAATATAATGTGACTTTGTAATTTGAAATTATTTTCTATAATATCGTAACTATCATGTGACTTGGTACTTTGAAATTATTTTCTACAAAAGTGTAAATATCATGTGACTTGGTACTTTGAAATTAATGTCTAAAAAAATGTAGCTATCATTTGACTTGGTACTTTGAAATTATTTTCTATAATAACGTAACTATAATGTGATTTGGTACTTTAAAATGATTTTCTACAAAAGCGTAACTATCATGTGACTTGGTACTTTGAAATTATTTTCTACAATAGCGTAACTATAATGTGACTTGGTACTTTGAAATTATTTTCTATAAAAGCGTAACTATCATGCGACTTGGTACTTTGAAATTATTTTGTATAATAGCGTAACTATCATGTGACTTAGTACTTTGAAATTATTTTCTACAAAAGCGTAACTATCGTGTGACTTGGTACTTTGAAATTATTCTCTACAATAGCGTAACTATCATGTGACATGGTACTTTGAAATTATTTTCTATAATAACGTAAATATAATGTGATTTGGTACTTTGAAATGATTTTCTACAAAAGTGTAACTATCATGTGACTTGGTACTTTGAAATTATTTTCTACAATAACCTAACTATAATGTGACTTGGTACTTTGAAATTATTTTCTATAATAGCGTAACTATCATGTGAGTTGGTACTTTGAAATTATTTTGTATAATAGCGTAACTATCATGTGACGTTGTACTTCTAAATCATTATCTAAAAGAGCGTAACTATCATGTAACATTCTACTTTGATATTTTATTATATAATAGAGTGAATATAAAGTGTCTGTGTAATTTTAATTTAGTTTATAAAAGAGTGTAACGATCGTGTGAATTGGTTCTTAGAACTTATTTTCTACAAAAACGTTACTATCCCGTGACTTTGTTATTTTGAATTTATTTTATATAATAGTGTAACTATCATTTGACTTAGTACTTTGAAATTATTTTATATAAAATACTAATTATCATATGACTTGGTATTTTGAAGTTATTTTCTAAAATAGCGTAAGTATCATGTGGCTTGGTACTTTGAAATTATTTTCTACAAAAGTTAAACTATCCTGTGACTTGGTACTTTGAAATTATTTTCTACAATAGCGTAACTATCATGTGACTTGGTACTTTGAAATTATTTTCTATAGTATCATAACTATCATGTGACTTGGGACTTTTAAATTATTTTCTACAAGAGCGTAACTATCATTTGACTTGGTACTTTAGAATTATTTTCTATAATAGCGTAACTATCATGTGATTTGGTACTTTGAAATTATTTTCTATAAAAGCGTAACTATCAAGTGACTTGGTACTTTGAAATGATTTTCTATAATAACGTAACTATCATGTGACTTTGTACTTTGAAATTATTTTCTAAAAGAGCGTAACTATCATGTGACTTGTTACTTTGAAATTATTTTCTACAATAGCGTAACTATCATTTAACTTGGTACTTTGAAATTATGTTCTATAATAGTGTAACTATCAAGTGACTTGATACTTTGAAATTATTTTCTATAATAACGTAGCTATCATCTGACTTGGTACTTTGAAATTATTTTCTACAATAGCGTAACTATCATGTGACTTGGTACTTTGATATTATTTTCTACAAGATCGTAACTATCCATTGGCTTTTTACTATAAAATTATTTTCTACAATAGAGTAACTATCCTTTAACTTGGTCCTTTGAAATTATGTTCTATAATAGAGTAACTATCATGTGACTTGTTATATTGAAATTATTTTATATAATAGTGTATCTATCATGTTAGTTGGTACTTTGAAATTATTTTCTACGATAGAGTAACTATCATTTCACTTCGTACTTTGACATTATTTTCTAAAATAGCGTAACTATCATGTGAGTTGGTACTTTGAAATTATTTTATATAATAGCGTAACTATCCTGTGACTTGGTACTTTGAAATAATTTTCTACAATAGCATAACTATCAGGTGAATTGGTACTTTGAAATTATTTTCTATAATAAAGTAACTATAATGTGATTTGGTACTTTGAAATTATTTTCTACAAAAGCTTAACTATCATGTTACTTGGTACTTTGAAATTATTTTCTACAATATCGTAACTATCATGTGACATGGTACTTTGAAATTATTTTATATAATAAAGTAACTATAATGTGATTTGGTACTTTGAAATAATTTTCTACAAAAGCTTAACTATCATGGGACTTGGTACTTTGAAATTATTTTCTACAATAACGTAACTATAATGTGACTTGGTACTTTGAAATTATTTTCCATAATAGCTTAACTATAATGTGAGTTGGTACTTTGAAATTATTTTGTACAATAACGTAAATATCATGTGACATGGTACTTTGAAATTATTTTCTAAAATAGCGTAACTATCATGTGACTTGGTACTTTGAAATTATTTTCTATAATAGTGTAATTATCTTGTGCGTTGGTAATTTGAAATTATTTTCTACAAAAGCGTAATTATCATGTGACTTGGTAGTTTAAAATTATTTTCTAAACTAGCGAAACTATCATGTGAGTTGGTACTTTTAAATTATTTTCTATAATAGAGTAGCTATCATGTGACTTGGTACTTTGAAGTTAATTTATATAATAGCTAAACTATCATGTGACTTGGTACTTTGAAATTATTTTCTATAATAGCGTAACTATCATGTGACTTGGTACTTTGAAACTATTTTCTACAAAAGCGTAACTATCATGTGACTTGGTACTTTGAAAGTATTTTCTACAATAGCGTAACTATCATGTGACATGGTACTTTGAAATTATTTTCTATAATAACGTAACTATAATGTGATTTGGTACTTTAAAATGATTTTCTACAAAAGCCTAACTATTATGTGAGTTGGTACTTTGAAATTATTTTCTATAATAGCGTAACTATCATCTGTCTCGGTACTTTGGAGTTATTTTCTATAATAGCATGACTATAATGTGACCTGGTACTTTGAAATTATTTTCTATAAAAGCGTAACTATCATATGAGTTGGTACTTTTAAATTATTTTCTACAATACCGTAAATTTAGTGTGACTTGGTACTTTGAAATTTTTTTCTACAATAGCGTAACTATCATGTTACATGGTACTTTGAAATTATTTTCTATAATAACGTAACTATAATGTGATTTGGTACTTTGAAATGATTTTCTACAAAAGCGTAACTATCATGTGACTTGGTACTTTGAAATTATTTTCTAAAATAACGTAACTATAATGTGACTTGGTACTTTGAAATTATTTTCTATAATAGCGTAACTATCATGTGAGTTGTTACTTTGAAATTATTTTGTAAAAAAACGTTAATATAATGTGACTTGGTACTTCGAAATTCTTTTCTAAAATCTCTTAACTCTCATTTGACTTTGTACTTTTAAATTATTTTCTAAAATATAGTAAATATCCTTTGTATTTGTACTTTGAAATATTTTCTACAAAAGCGTAACAATAGTGTGACTTTGTACTTTTCAATTATTTTATACAATAGATTAACTTTCAATTGTATTTGTTCTTTTGAATAATTTTATATAATAGATTAAATATCCTGCGATTTGGTAATTTTAAATTAATTTCTATAAAAGAGTAACTATCACTTGACTTGGTACTTTGAAATTATTTTATATAATAGAGTAACTATCATGTGACTTGTTACTTTGAAATTATTTTCTAAAAAAGTGTAACTATCATGTGACTTGGTACTTTGAAATTATTTTCTAGAATAGCGTAACTAACATGTGACTTGGTACTTTGAAATTATTTTCTATAGTATCGTAACTATCATGTGACTTGGTATTTTTAAATTATTTTCTACAATATCGTAACTATCATGTGACTTGGTACTTTGGAATTATTTTCTATAATAACGTAATTATCATGTGACTTGGTACTTTGAAATTATTTTCTATAATAGCGTAATATCATGTGACTTGGTACTTTGAAATTATTTTCTACAAAAGTTTAACTATCATGTGACTTGGTACTTTGAAATTATTTTCTACAATAGTGTAACTATCATGTGACTTGGTACTTTCAAATTATTTTCTGTAAACGCTTAACTATCATGTGCCTAGATACTTCGAATTGATTTTCTATAATAACGTAACTATCATGTGACTTGGTACTTTGAAAATATTTTCTAAAATGGCGTAACTATCATGTGAGTTTGCTCTTTTTTATTATTTTTTATAAGAGTGTAACTATCTTTTGACTAGATATTATGAAATAGTTTTCTGTAATATTGTAACTATCCTATGACTTTGTACTTTGAAATTATTTTCTATAATAGTGTAACTATCATGTGAGTTGGTACTTTGAAATTATTTTCTACAAAAGCGTAACTATCATGTGACTTGGTACTTTGAAATTATATTCTACACTATAGTAACTATAATTTGACTTTGTACTTTGAAATTATTTTCTATAATAGCGTAACTATCATGTGACTTGGTACTTTGAAATTATTTTTTATAATAGCGTAACTATCATGTGACTTGGTACTTTGAAATTCTTTTTTATAATAGCGTAAGTATCATGTGACTTGGTACTTTGAAATTATTTTCTACAAAATTGTAACTGTCATGTGACTTGGTACTTTGAAATTATTTTCAACAATAACGTACCAATCATGTGTCTTGGTAATTTTAAATTGTATTCTAGAATATCGTAACTATCATTTGACTTAGTACTATGAAATTATTTTCTACAATAGCTTAACTATCATGTGTCTTGGTACTTTGAAATTATTTTCTACAATAGCGTAACTATCATGTGACTTGGTACTTCGAAATTATTTTCTATAATAGAGTAACTATCATGTGACTTGTTACTTTGAAATTATAAAATTTTAACTATCATGTGACTTGGTACTTTGAAATTATTTTCTATAATCGCGTAACTATCAAGTGACTTGGTAATTTGAAATTATTTTCTACAATAGAGTAAAGATTACATGGCTTGGTACTTTGAAATTATTTTCTACAAAAGCATAATTATAATGTGACTTTGTACTTTGAAATTATTTTCTACAAAGGAGTAACAATCAATTTTCTTTGTACTATGAAATTATGTTCTTAAATAATGTAACTATCATGTGATTTGTTACTTTGAAATGATTTTCTAAAAAATCGTAACTATCATGGGACTGGTTACTTTGAAATTATTTTATACAATAGATTAACTATCATGTGAATTTGTACTTTGAAATTATTTTACAAAATATATTAACTATAATGTGAGTTGGTACTTTGAAATTATTTTATACAAGAAAGTAAATATAATTTGACTTGGTAAATCTAAATTATTTTATAAAATATATTAACTATCATGTGTCTTGCTACTTTGATATTAATTTATAATATATAGTATATATCCTGTGACATTGTACTTTTAAATGATTTTCTACAAAAGAGTTACTATAAGGTGACTTGGGTCTATTTAGTTTTTTTATAAAATATAGTTAAGATAATGTGTCTTTGTACTTTTTAAATAATTTTATAAAAAATATTAACTATCATGAGACTTGGTACTTTGAAATTATTTTCTATAATAGCGTAACTATCATGTGACTTGGTAATTTGAAATTATTTTCTATAATAGCGTAACTATCATGTGACTTGGTACTTTGAATTTATTTTCTACAAAAGTGTAACTATCATGTGACTTGGTACTTTGAAATTATTTTCTACAATAGCGTAACTATCATGTGACTTGGTATTTTGAAATTGTTTTCTATAGTAACGTAACTATGATGTTACTTTGTACTTTGAAATTATTTTATAAAATAGCTTAACTATCATGTGAATTGGTACTTTGAAATTATTTTATATAATATTGTAACTATCATGTGACTTGGTACTTTGAAATTTTTTTCTATAATATGGTAATATAATTTGACTTGGTTCTTTTAAATTATTATATAAAAAAGAGTAAATATCATGTGACTTGGTACTTTGAAATTATTTTCTACAAGAGCGTAACTATCATATGACTTGGTACATTGAAATTATTTTCTACAAGAGCGTAACTATCATGTGACTTGGTAATTTGAAATCATTTTCTACAATAGAGTAACTATCATTTGACTTGGTACTTTGATATTATTTTCTATAAAAGTGTAACTATCATGTGACTTGGTACTTTAAAATTATTTTCTTTAATAGCGTAACAATCATGTGACTTGGTACTTTGAAATTATTTTCTATAATAGAGTATCTATCATGTGAGTTGGTACTTTGAATTTATTTTCTACAATAGAGTAACTATCATGTGAGTTGGTACTTTGAAATTATTTTCTAAAATAGAGTAACTATCATGTGACTTGGTACTATGAAATTATTTTCTAAAATAGAGTAACTATCCTGTGCCTTGGTACTTTGAAATTATTTTCTATAATAGCGTAACTATCATGTGACTTGGTACTTTGAAATTATTTTCTATAATAGCGTAAGTATCATGTGACTTGGTACTTTGAAATTATTTTCTACAAAAGTGTAACTATCATGTGACTTGGTACTTTGAAATTATTTTCTAAAATAGAGTAACTATCATGTGACTTGGTACTTTTAAATTATTTTCTATAATATCGTAACTATCATGCGACTTGGTACTTTGAAATAATATTATGAATTATCGTAGCTAACAAGTGAGTTTGTACTTTGAAATTATTTTGTATAATATCGTAACTATCATGTGACTTAGTACTTTGAAATTATTTTCTACAAAAGCGTAACTATCATGTGACTTGGTACTTTGAAATTATTTTCTAAAATAGCTAAACTATCATGTGACTTGGTAATTTTAAATTATTTTCTATAATAGCTTAACTATCATGGGACTTGGTATTTTGAAATTATTTTCTATAATCGGTTAATATCATTTAACTTGGTACTGTGAAATTATTTTCTAAAAAAGCGTAACAATCCTGTGACTTGGTACTTTGAAACTATTTTCTACAATAGCATAACTATCAAGTTACTTGTTACTTTGAAATTATTTTCTATAATAGAGTAAATATCAAGTGACTTGGAACTTTGAACTTATATTCTATAATAACGTAACTATCATCTGACTGGGTACTTTGAAATTATTTTCTACAAGAGCGTAACTATCAAGTGACTTGGTACTTTGAAATTATTTTCTATAATAGCGTAACTATCATGTGACTTGGTACTTTGAAACTATTTTCTACAAAAGCGTAACTATCATGTGACTTGGTACTTTGAAATTATTTTCTACAAAAGCGTAACTATCAATTTACTTGGTACTTTTAAATTATTTTCTTGAATAACGTAAATATCTTGTGATTTGGTACTTTAAAATTATTTTCTACAAAAGTCTAACTATTATGTGACTTGGTACTTTGAAATTATTTTCTACAATAGCGTAACTATCATCTGACTTGGTACTTTGAAATTATTTTCTATAATAGCGTAACTATCATGTGACTTGGTACTTTGAAATTATTTTCTATAATAGCGTAACTATCATGTGACTTGGTACTTTGAAATTATTTTCTACAAAAGCATAACTATCATGTGACTTGGTACTTTGAAATTATTTTCTACAATAGCGTAACTATCATGTGACTTGGTACTTTGAAATTATTTTCTATAATAACGTAACTATAATGTGATTTGGTACTTTGAAATGATTTTCTACAAAAGCGTAACTATCATGTGACTTGGTACTTTGAAATTATTTTCTACAATAGCGTAACTATAATGTGACTTGGTACTTTGAAATTATTTTATATAATATCTTAACTATCATGTGAGTTGGTACTTTGAAATTATTTTGTACAATAGCTTAAATATCATGTGTCATTTTACTTTTAAAGTATTTTATAAAATAGCGTAAATATAAAGTGACATTCTAATTTTAAATTATTTTATAAAATATAGTAAATATCCTGTGTCTTTGTACTTTGAAATTATTTTATACACTATAATAACATTAGTTTGACATGGTAATTTTAAATAATTTTAGAAATGAGATTAACTATCAATTGTCTTTGTAATTTTGAAATAATTTTAAATAATATAGTAAATATAATGCGATTTGGTAGTTTGAAATTAATTTATATAAAAGAGTAACTATCATGTGAGTTGGTATTTTGAAATTATTTTCTATAATAGCGTAACTATCATGTTACTTGTTAATTTTATATTATTTTCTACAATAGTGTAACTATCATGTTAATAGCTTCTTTGATATTATTTTCTGCAATAGCGTAAGTATCATGCGACTTGGTACTTTCAAATTGATTTCTACAGTAAATTAAATAAAATTTGACTTGGTGGTTTGAAATTATTTTCTACAAGAGCGTAACTATCATGTGACTTGGTACTTTGAAATTATTTTCTATAATAGCGTAACTATCATGTGACTTGGTACTTTGAAATTATTTTCTATAATAGCGTAATATCATGTGACTTGGTACTTTGAAATTATTTTCTACAAAAGTGTAACTATCATGTGACTTGGTACTTTGAAATTATTTTCTACAATAGCGTAACTATCATGTGACTTGGTACTTTCAAATTATTTTCTATAATAGCGTAACTATCATGTGACTTGGTACTTTGAAATTATTTTCTATAATAACGTAACTATCATGTGACTTGGTACTTTGAAATCATTTTCTAAAAGAGCGTAACTATCATTTGACTTGGTACTTTGAAATTATTTTCTACAATAGAGTAACTATCATTTGACTTGGTACTTTGAAATTATTTTCTACAATAGCGTAGCTATCATTTTACTTGGTACTATGAAATTGTGATCTATAATAGTTTAACTATCCTATGACTTGTGACTTTGAAATTATTTTCTATAATAGTGTAACTATCATGTGAGTTGGTACTTTGAAATTATTTTCTACAAAAGAGTAACTATCATGTGACTTGGTACTTTGAAATTATATTCTAAAATATCGTAACTATTATTTGACTTGGTACTTTGAAATTATTTTCTATAATAGCGTAACTATCATGTGACTTGGTACTTTGAAATGATTTTCTAAAATAGCGTAACTATCATGTGACTTGGTACTTTAAAATTATTTTCTATAATA
Organism: Artemia sp. Qi Xiang Cuo; assembly: GCF_049724085.1. Lineage (NCBI taxonomy): Eukaryota > Metazoa > Arthropoda > Branchiopoda > Anostraca > Artemiidae > Artemia > Artemia sp. Qi Xiang Cuo. The sequence continues at coordinate 46,381,241 of NC_142797.1, read as the reverse complement.
GCGTAACTATCATGTGACTTGATACTTTGAAATTATTTTCTACAATAGCGTAACTATCATGTGACTTGGTACTTTGAAATTATTTTCTACAATAGCGTAACTATCATGTGCCTTGATAATTCGAAATTATTTTCTAGAATATCGTAACTATCATTTGACTTTGTATTTTTAAATTATTTTCTACAAAAGCGTAACTATCATGTGACTTGGTACTTTGAAATTATTTTCTATAATAGCGTAACTATCATGTGACTTGTTACTTTGAAATTATTTTATATAATTGAGTAATATCATTTGACTTGGTACTTTTAAATTATTTTATAAAATATAGTAAATATCCTGTGTCTTGGTAATTTTGAAATTATTTTATATAATAGCGTAACTATCATGTGACTTGGTACTTTGAAATTATTTTCTATAATATCGTAATTATAATGTGACTTGGTACTTTGAAATTATTTTCTATAATATCGTAACTATCATGTGACTTGGTACTTTGTATATATTTTCTAAAAAAGATTAACTATCATGTGAATTGGTACTTTGAAATTAGTTTCTAAAATAGCGTAACTATCATGTGACTTGGTACTTTGAAATTGTTTTCTATAGTAACGTAACTATCATGTGACTTGGTAAATTTAAATTATTTTATAAAATAGCTTAACGATCATGTGACTAGGTACTTTGAAATTATTTTCTATACTAGCGTAACTATCATGTTACTTGTTACTTTTAAATTTTTTTATATATTTGCGTAATATCATGTGACTTGGTACTTTGAAATTATTTTCTACAAAAGTGTAACTATCATGTGACTTGGTACTTTGAAATTATTTTCTACAATAGCGTAACTATCATATGACTTGGTACATTGAAATTATTTTCTACAAGAGCGTAACTATTATGTGACTTGGTACTTTGCAATTATTTTATATAAAAGTGTAACTATCATGTGACTTGGTACTTTGAAATTATTATCTACAAAAGTGTAACTATCATGTGACTTGGTACTTTTAAATTATTTTCTTTAATAGGGTAACAATCATGTTAATTGGTACTTTGAAATTATTTTATATAATAGTGTAAATATCATGTGAGTTGGTACTTTGAAATTATTTTCTAAAAAAGAGTAACTATCATGTGACTTGGTACTTTGAAATTATTTTCTAAAATAGAGTAACTATCATGTGACTTTGTACTTTGAAATTATTTTCTACAATAGCGTAACTATAATTTGACTTGGTACTTTGAAATTATTTTCTACAATAGCGTAACTATCATGGGACTTGGTACTTTGAAATTATTTTCTATAATAGCGTAAGTATCATGTAACTTGGTACTTTGAAATTATTTTCTACAAAAGTGTAACTATCATGTGACTTGGTACTTTGAAATTATTTTCTATAATAACGTAACTATCGTGTGAATTGGTACTTTTAAATTACTTTCTATAATAACGTAACTATCATGTGACTTGGTACTTTGAAATTATTTTATAAAATAGAGTAACTATCATGTGACTTGTTACTTTTAAATTATTTTATATAATAGCTTAATATCATTTGAATTTTTACATTTAAATTATTTTATACAACATTGTAACTATCATGTGACTTGTTACTTTGAAATTATTTTCTAAAATATCGTAACTATCATTTGACTTGGTAATTTGATATTATTTTATATAATTGAGTAATTATCATGTGACTTATTAATTTTAAATTATTTTATATAATTGCTTATTATCATGTTCCTTTGTACTTTGAAATTATTTTCTACAAAAGTGTAACTATAATGTGACTTGGTAATTTGAAACTATTTTCTAAAAAATCATAACTATCATGTGACTTGTTAATTTGAAATTATTTTATACAATAGAGTAACTATCAAGTGACTTGGTACTTTGAAATTATATTCCATAATAAAGTAAATATAATGTGACTTGGTACTTTGAAATTATTTTCTACAAGAGCGTAACTATCAAGTGAATTGTTACTTTGAAATTATTTTCTAAAAGAGAGTAACTATCAATTGACTTGGTACTATAAAATTATGTTCTACAATATAGTAACTATCCTTTAACTTGGTACATTGTAATTAGTTTCTAGAAGAGATTAACTATCATGTGACTTGTTATATTGAAATTATGTTCTATAAGAGAGTAACTATCATGTGACTTGGTACTTTGACATTATTTTCTAAGAAAGAGTAAATATCATTTCTCTTCGTTCTTTGAAATTATTTTATAAAATAGTGTAACTATACTGTGACATGGTACTTTGAAATTATTTTATAAAATAGAGTAACTATCCAGTGAGTTGGTACTTTGAAATTACTTTCTAAAAGAGATTAACTATCATGTGACTTGGTACTTTGAAATTATTTTCTAAAATATCGTAACTATCATGTGACTGGGTACTTTGAAATTATTTTCTACAATAGCTTAACTATCATGTGACTTGGTACTTTGAAATTATTTTCTAAAAGATCGTAACTATCAATTTTCTTGTTAATTTGAAATTAATTTCTTTAAGAACTTAAATATCTTGTGATTTGGTACTGTGATATGATTTTCTAAAATAGCTTAACTATCATGGGACTTGGTACTTTGAAATTATTTTCTACAATAGATTAAATATCATGTGACTTTGTACTTTGAAATTATTTTCTATAAGATCTTAAATATCAGGTGAGTTGGTACTTTGAAATTATTTTATACAAGAGCGTAACTATAATTTGACTTTGTACTTCGAAATTATTTTCTAAAATATAGTAACTATCATGTATCATTGTACTTTGAAATTATTTTATATAATATAGGAACTATCATGTTACTTTGGACTTTGAAATGATTTTATAAAAAATCGTAACTATAAGGTGACTTTGTACTTTGAAGTTATTTTATAAAAAAGAGTAACTATCATGTTTATTTGTACTTTGAATTTATTTTCTATAATAGAGTAAATATCATGTGAGTTAGTACTTTGAAATTATTTTATATAATAGCGTAATTATCATATGACTTGGTACTTTGAAATTATTTTCTATAATAGAGTAACTATCATTTGACTTGGTACTTCGAAATTATTTTCTACAATATCGTAAGTATCATGTGACTTGGTACTTTGAAATTATTTTCTATAATAACGTAACTATCACGTGACTTGGTACTTTGAAATTATTTTCTAAAAGATTGTAAATATCATGTGACTAGGTACTTTGAAATTATTTTATAAAATAGCGTAACTATCATGTGACTTGTTGCTTTGAAATTATTTTCTATAATAGCTTAATATAATTTGACTTTGTACTTTGAAATTATTTCTAAAATATAGTAAATAAAATTTGAATTGGTAATTTGAAACTATTTTATACAAAAGAGGTAGTATCATTTGACTTGGTACTTTGAAATTATTTTCTACAATAGCTTAACTATTATGTGACTTGGTACTTTTCAATTATTTTCTACAAAAGTGTAACTATCATGTGACTAGGTACTTTGATATTATTATCTACAAAAGTGTAACTATCATGTGACTTGGTACTTTAAAATTATTTTATTTAATAGCGTAACAATCCTGTGACTTGGTACTTTGAAATTATTTTCTAGAAGAGAGTAACTATCATGTGACTTGGTACTTTGAAATTATTTTCTATAATAGCGTAAATATCAAGTGACCTGGTACTTTGAAATTATTATCTATAATAGATTAAATACAATTTGACTTCGTAATTTTATGGTATTGACTATAAGAGCTTAACTCTGCTGTTAGTTGTTCATATGAAACTATTATCTATAAGAACGTAACTGTCATGGGTGTGGGAACTTTTAAATTATTTTTTACAATAGCGTAAGTATCAAGTAAACTGGTACTTTGAAATTATTTTCTAAAAAAGAATAAATATCATGTGATTTGGTACTTTGAAATTATTTTCTACAATAGCGTAACTATCATCTGACTTGGTAATTTTAAATTACTTTATATAATAACTTACCTATCATGTGACTGGTTAATTTTAAACTATTTTCTATAAGCTCTTAAAGAAAATTGTACTGGTTAATTTTAATTTTTTTAATATATTTTCTTAATATCATTTGAATTTGTAAGGTGAAATTATTATATAAAATATTGTAACCATAATGTGACTTTTTACTTTGTAATTATTTTCTACAAAATCTTAAATAACCATTGACTTTTTAATTTGATAATATTTTATAATAGATAGTAAATATCCTGTTACTTAGTACTATTAAATAATTTTACAAATAGTAGTAAATCTAATCTGACTTGGTACTTTGATATTATTTTCTACAAGAGCGTAACTATCAAGTGAATTGGTACTATGAAATTATTTTCTAAAATAGCGTAACTATTAATTAACTTGGTACTATGAAATTATGTTCTATAATAGCGTAACTATCCTTTGACTTGGTACTTTGAAATTATTTTCTATAATAGCGTAACTATCCTGTGACTTGGTACTTTGAAATTATTTTCTATAATAGCAACTAAC
>NC_142797.1:46033213-46142507 GCF_049724085.1 Artemia sp. Qi Xiang Cuo | reverse complement strand
AAAACTGAAGTGAAAGCTTTTTATTTTCTCTGGTGAAATTAGAAGTGAATTGTGTTCTTTGGTAAAATTCAGAAGAGATCTTGAACTTTTCTATCTTCTATGAAACATTGAGCCTGCTAGTAGTATCTTTATCTCTAAAAATTCTTTTTCTTTCATCTCTGACCTTTTTAATAGATATTTTGAACGTTTGACGTTCTAGCATACCCTAAAATAATGAACACTTAACAAAATAATTCGTAAAATATTTATAATGAAATGATGAGATGTAGAATATTAATATATAAATACTTTAAATGCATTATTACACATTATTAGTACACTTGCCCATCACTTTCAGTCAATTCATCTTTATATTCATTGATGATCTTGTCTGCTAATGCCCTTTTTATTCTGCCTGTGATTTCACTGTCTATTCTCACATTATTTTTACATAGATGGCAGTTTTGACACATTGACAAGATATGATTTATGATGTTGGTGCAGGAGTATGCTTGTCTTTTTCTTGTTCTCTTTGAAATGCTAATACCGGAAAGAGGATGATAGGATTTATCAACAGGTAATGTGTTACCAGAAGCCGTAGCAAGGAGTTGTCCCCTATCATCAACAATTATTTTTAAGTTGGCATTCTCTTTGAGCACTAATTTCTCTGGTAATGATACTCTTGCATATCCACCGTTTACACGAATGAAATTCTTGGGTACACCAAAGGAATTTAACTCCTCACTGTCATGACAACGTATGCATACATTGCCAATAAGATCTCCACTTGCACTCGTTTCATAGTTCAGGTATTTATGCTTGTCAGCATTCAACACGACAATGATTTTTTCATGTGCACATACTTTCGTCGAATAATTCATCTTCACTTTTTACAGATATGAATTGTGTGTTGATCCTTCCACTGCGTAAAAAATACTGATTTAATGTATGCACTAAACTAGGTAGTGTCGATAATCTACCATAGAGTACCAGTGGAAAAGCCGCGTCGTGTCCATGAACAAGCACAGAGTACGATTGGTAGAGCCGTAAGCATATTTCATGTCATTTTAAGATACGTAAAAAGTTAAAAAAATACCATGTTAAAAAATTTAAGAAAGTATTTACGAATGGGGGAGGGGACTCTTTGAGGTTGTAAAATGGGTTTAGGAATGACATTATTAATGTAACTTTTTAATAAAATATATAATAAAGCCAAAAAAAAGTATAAAAAAAAAAAGGGAGCGGGCACTCTTTGGGGGGTCCCGGGAGGGTGTTTGGGAGGACCCTTGGGGGGCCGGTTGGCTCTTTGGGAGCTTGGGGGACCTTTGAGGACCCGGGGAGGGCCTGTGGGCCCCCGGTGGTCCGTTGGGAGCTCGATGGGCCTTTGGGGGGTCCGGGGATGGCCTTTGGAGGTCTGGGTGGGCCTTGGGGGGCGCGGGGGGCTCTTTGGGCGCTGGGGGGACCTTTGCGGACCGGGGGGAGGGCCTTTGGGGTCCGGGGTGCCCTTTGGGGATCCGGGTGCCCTTTGAGGACCAGAGGAGGGTCTTTGAGGGTCTGAGGAGGGCGTTTGGGGGGGGGGGGCTGGGGCTCTGGGAGCTTGGGGGACCTTTGAGGACAGGGGGCTTCCTTCGGGGTTGGGGTAGGAGGATTGGGACCCTTTGGGGTTGGGTTAGAGGACCTCACAACACTGTTCAAATGAAACTTGTGTATTATAACGACCACACTCAAAACCTCCTCCAAAATCTCTTCAAAAATCTTCTTTTAAAATGTCTCTATCTGTTTCGCCGAAATAGTTCCATAACCTGTCTAAAACGGTTTCGCCCAAATAATCCCTAAACGCAAATTCAGCGTGTTCCTTTGTTATTGGCATCTCTGTGCTAATGCATTTCAAATTAATATGAAACCTTCTCGCGCGCTAAAACAATTCATCGCTAAGATGTTTCTTGCCTAATTGTTTCCATGGCCGTGGGTTATTAATATCCTTTGGAGTTCGACCAGTAGAACTGTTCCCGAGGCAAAGACATTAATGATTTTGGATCTATTCCTGGAGAAATGTTTCTAGGCGAAAATTTTTAAAGTCTGACAGATGATGTCATTGATTGATTGATCTGTCAAGAAAGGGACAATTAATTTGTTGTTTCTAAGGGGAATTATTGATTCACGATATGTGAATTGAGGTCGACAGCACAGGTGTTCTGACTCGTGACAGCACCACGTGGTTTATGGTTTTCCAAGTGAGAAAGTTCCTGTTTTTCAAATTCTCACTGACAAAAACCATAAAACATCCAGTTTTTTCAAATTCTCACTGACAAAAACCATAAAAACAGACATAAATGTGAGAAAATTTCATGTTTTTCAAATTCTCACTGACAAAAACCATAAAACATCCATAATTTGATGTTGACATCCGAGAAAAACATCAAATAAATCGAACAACACACATATCCATCCATGAAAACAACCATAAATGCGACAAAATTCATGTTTTTCCAAGTGAGAAAATTCCTGTTTTTTCATTCTCACTGAGAAAACCATAAACCACGTGGTCATGTTCGGAGTCAATAAGGCCATTCTACTTTTAAGTTATGCCCTGAGGGCATATAAGGTTTTATAGAAGGTGTTGTTTTAGAAACTTCAAAACAGGCTCATTCGGTGGGAAATTCGAAGGGCTAGTACCCTTTTTAATAGTCGAAAGTGATTGGAGGGCAACTAGCCCCCCCACGCCCATCATTCCCCTAAACACATCCAATCAAAATTTTGAGTTATCCATTTTGTTCAGCGCAGTTGATTTCTAGATAGAAAATATGTTTTTGAGGAGGACTCTCCCCCACAACCCTCAGGGCAAGGGTTTTAAGTTCTGCCCTGGGGGCATATAAGGTTTTTATAGAAGGCATTGTCGTAGATACTTAAGAAAAGGCTCATTCGATTGGAAATTCGAAGGGCTATTGCCCTTTTTAATATTCGAAAGTGATTGGAGTGCAACTAGCCCCCCCACGCCCATCATTCCCCTAAACACATCCAATCAAAATTTTAAGATAGCCATTTTGTTCAGCGCATTTTTTATATGCCCTGAGGGCATATAAGGTTTTTATAGAAGGCGTTGTTTTAGAAACTTCAAAATAGGCTCATTCGATTGGAAATTCGAAGGGCTTGTACCCTTTTTAATAGTCGAAAGTGATTGGAGGGCAACTAGCCCCCCCCCCCCCACGCCCATCATTCCCCCAAACACATCCAATCAAAGTTTTTAGATAGCTATTTTGTTCAGCGTAGTTGATTTCCAGATAGAAAGTATGTTTTTTAGGACAACACACCCCCAAGACCCTCAGGGCAAGGGTTTTAAGTTCCACCCTGGGGGCATATAAGGCTTTTAAAAAAAGCGTTGTCGTAAAAACTTCAAAAAAAGCTCATTCGATTGGAAATTCAAAGGGCTAGTGCCCTTTTTAATAGTCGAAACTGATCAATCCCCCAAAACTTCCAATAAAAATTTTGAGATAGCCATTTCGTTCAGCATAGTTGATTTCCAGATAGAAAATATATTTTTGAGGAGGACACTCACCCACAACCCTCAGGTCAAGGATTATAAGTTATGCCCTGGGGGCATATAAGGTTTTTATTGAAATATTTGTCGTAGAAACTTGAAAAAAGGCTCATTTGATTTGAAATTCAAAGGGCTAGTATCCTTTTTAATATACGAAAATGATTTGAGGGCAACTATCCCCCCTCTCACGCCCACCTTTTCCCCAAACACATCGAATCAGAATTTTTAGATAGCCATTTTATTCAAGGTAGTTGAAAGTTTTGTAAATTAGGTCTTTAAGGATGACAACCCCTCCCACCACAGCCCTTAGCGCAAGGGTTGTACGTTATGCCCTGGGGCATATAAAGTTTTTATTGAAAGCGTTGTCGTAGAAATTTCAAAAGGGCTCATTCAATTGGAAATTGAAAGGGCTAGTGCCTTGTTTAATAGTTGAAAGTGATTGGATAGCGACTAACGCCCCTCTCACGCCCACCATTTTCCTAAACACATCCAATCAAAATTTTGAGATATCCATTTTGTTCAACGTAGTTAAACGTTCTGGATGTTTAGGTCCTTCAGGATGATAACCCCCTCAGAGCTCTCAGTGCAAGGGTTGTAAGTTGTCCTGGAAACAGAAATTACAATAAATAACCGAGTCAAACTCAAAACGAGCAGAAATTAACATAAGTTGGGCTCAAATCCCCCATGCCTTCCCAAGGTCAGAACACAATTTGCACTTTACTGAAAAAAATATTAAAGTTTTTACTTTTATAACATTAATAAATCAAATAATTTTAACATTTTGATTACTAAATATCAGTATATGTATATTAAACTGACAATGCACATTCATTTGCATTTTTTCAGTAAAGTGCAAATTTTGTTCTGGCCTTGGGAAGGCATAGGGGTTTTGCGACCAACTTATGTTAATTTCTGCTCGTTTTGAGTTTGACTCGGTTATTTATTGTAATTTCTGTTCGTTTTTGGTTTGATTTATTTATCGATGCTGAGTTGTGGTAGTTTCACGCTTGGTAGATTATTTGATTTTATTTTTGATCATTTTTTGTTTAATGGAGTTCTTTACTTTTCTTTGAAAAATTTATTTGTGGAAACATTTTTTTTTTATTTTTTCTCTGTAAAGAATGACCTCATCTGTTCAAATGAGCACTCTCCCGATCTTATAGGACTATAGGTTTGATACAATAGCCCCTGGAAAAATTTGACTTTTTCTATTACAAAGATAACAATTTTTCTTCTATTTCTTTTTAGTTGGTTGATACTCTTTAAGGTTAAACACTCAGGAAAAAGCCTTCGGCTTTTTCTTAGTCCAAATCTGGTAAACAGCGAACAACAAGGGGTCAGGAATCGGAATCACTCGAATGGGACGCTATACCTTAGAAAAGCAACGGTTCAACAGAAACGTGTGTCACATCAACTTATATCAAAAGATACGAGTGTTATAGAATCTTGTACATGAAGATGAGGCTTGTCAAGAATTGTGTTTTTCTAAATATTATGTTTACTTAATTGTAAAACGCAATAAATGTAGCAATGCCCCTTCAAATGAGGTCTCCATGATGTTCCAGTGGTCTTCCAAGAGTGAAGAAGGAAAGAGAGGTGACATATCAGAAAAAAGTTTTTTCCTTTTTGTTTAGACCAGGGTGTCATGAATAGGCTTTTCAGCAAATTCGACTCAAATGATTTACATTTTGTTTCGATTCGACAAAATTTTGGAGGGATTTCAGTCTATTTTTCGTAATTCCCATGAACATGTTTTTGAAAAAACTTTTACTACTAAGCCTAATCAATATATTAGTTACCATTCCTGAATCAACTAGAATTTGCAATTTGTCTGGCTATACATGTTTTTTTTAAGTAGTTTTTTTTATACATTTTGTTACTCAGTTTCAGTTTTTTGTTACTATGGGCCGTGATTCTTTCTTTACTAGTTGCAGCTATCGTTGCAACCATGATAGTGGTGAGAGAAAAAAATATTAAAAGAAAATAGCAACAAATTTACAAAACAAGCACACCTGAATGTCCTTTTCGAAAAAATGTGCAAAATTTTGTATATTTGGACCCTCTGCCACGGTAAGAGTTTCCGGACATTTTGAAACTGACGGTTTAGTTTTGTCAAGATTGTCCTTTCCTTGAGAAATTTGTGTCATTTGTGGGATAGGGAATGCTTAAAACTTCAAAAAGTTGAAAGGGTGCTGATCTTTTAACTAAATCTAACGAACACGAAACTATCATTGATTTAGAGTCACTCATAATATTGCATTCAATGTTCTTATATAATTTTAAAAGACCGCTATTTTTAAAGTCTAATGCTAGTTTAGTGTCATAGGGTAAATTTTCTTCAACTCTTGTAAGAACGTCATTAATATACGAAAGGTTCGTAATCCTCTAATACTTCCTATTGGAAAAACCCACTTTTTAATTGTTCCACCAATTTCAACTAAACTACACATTATTTTTATATACCAAGGATTAAGGGAGCAACAACAATTAGAAATTGTTGGATTCGTCCTTGTTCAAGTAAAAGACGAATGTTCCCTTGTCCATGAAAAATTCTCCGTTCCGGAAGTGTACGGCAGCAAAACGAAGATCAACTTGACAAAATTCGCTCAGAATAAAATTCTTTTCAATGCTATAAAATTTATTTTGGTTTCAAATCGTTAGACTTCAAAAAAATTCATAGCTTTCTCGAGAGAGAGAGAGTTGTATTCTGAGAAAGGCATAAATAGCCTAAAATTTATTTTGAGCAAAACAAAATAACAGAAAAAAATTGAATCAACACAGTCCATGAGTATTGGGATAATGACTGGCGGCCCATTTATTTTCTAATCCTTATCGGAGTTTCCACTATGATCCTCCTCAAATTAAGGAAGCTATGGATCGATTATAGAGAAATGAAAAAGTGTGGTTTTAGAAGAGTCAAGGAGACAGTGAATAACAAAGAGTAGTTTAGGGAAGGAATAAAAATTAGTTTAAAACAGGTATAAAAAAGAAATAATTTTTTTTTTCAATAAAAAGAGGGGGGAGAAATGTAAAGATTTTCGCTAGGCTTACGCAAGTTAGATATCAGTCTATTTCTCGTATTTAATGTTTTATTACCTTAAGGGTATATTTTTGGTATTTAGTGCATGTTCTACTTTAAGGGTATATATTTTGGTATGTGTTGTTTTATTGCTTGTTTCTGCCTTATTTTCTATTCAAGATAGTGGGTCACCATGACCAAAACCTGCCAGCCAATGAAATGCTACTTTGGGGGTCACGGAACCGAAATTCTTTGCTTGGGCCTTGGAAGATAAGAAGGGGTAAAAGACAACTTGTGAGCAGTTCAGCTTTGGAACCAACAGTGACAATAAGTGGTTAGAGGATCTCCATTAGAGAATTTGAGCAACATCCACTCTTCTATCGAAGGCGGAGAGCTTGGAGCATGTAGCAGGCACCTCCAAATCAACTGCGCCAGCCGGTGCACGTTGACAATAGCACGGATTCTCTACAGCTTCAAGAAGACTGTTCACGAGTGTGCCCATTATTCTGTTTTGTTTATTTGTTTATAAAAGTAGTTTTTGCAAAATCTTGAGTAGATACGAACTCTGTCTACCACGCTATCCGAGGTCTTTTCCTCATGGAGGCTTGATCACCCCCCCCCCACTAGTAACTGATAAGATGGTATTTCCTTAGAAAAATATCCCACACTTCACATTGGTGGCAGCTACTCACGGAGTTGTTGACTACTTTTTATAAACTCTTTTCTAATAATTCATTAATCTGTCTCTATTTCCTAGCCTTAAATTTAAAACCATGCAGGCTGACTTGGAGGGCCATGTTAAAGACCTCAAAGCTAGTCTAGCAGATGCAGAGGCTCGTCTGTCAGTACAGAGAGTTGGTTCTGATATTTACCAACCAACTCCTCCTTTGCCTGTTAATGATTATATAGAACAATGTCCGCCAATTCCTATACTTTCGAATCCTGCCGATATTCATTCATGGATTTTAACTCTAAAACAAATACAAAAGAGTCAGTCGAAGGGGGGTGCCTCAATGGTGTCAGGCTATCTGTTACACCAGGGGGGAGATTCAGAGATTTCTTTATAATGTTGATCCGGACAGTATCAAAAATCTTTCAGACCTCGAAAGAACCCGTAAAATTGCCTTTTGCCCAGAAAAAAGTGTAGGACAAAAACTACAAGAATTGGTTAGAGAAAAACAGAAAGAGAACCAATTAATCTCAATTTTATTCTAGAATAGTTGGTAAGGTGAAATGATTATTGTAAGCCAGCCGACCGGAAAGAGGCCAGTAGTCTCATATCAAACATTTTTAAAAGTGGCTTAAAAACTAGCATCGCGTGCCGAGTAATGGAACAAGCATCAACCTGATTGCGATAATGATGAACTACTAGAACTTGCTAGGAAATTTGAAACAATAAACTTAACATTTTGTAATACTAATGAAGTTTTAACTGCAGCAGTCAGCACAATAAACATGATATGTCACAAAGTCTAACTCCCTCTATGTCAAAACCAGCTAGAGGTAATTACTCCAGGAATAATGTTAGTGGTAGAAATAACACTCGCATAAAATTTCGGAATTGCGGGGATCCATATAGACAATCAGAATGTAAGGAACCTCCAACGTGTGTCCGCTGTGGTAAAACAGGGCACTAATCAAAATTTTGTTTAGCTCCAGCGGTTATAAACCAACCACAAGCAAACCAAAAAAAACTACATTATTCGACTTTACCAGAGGCTGAGACAAACCTTATGCGATGTCCTCCAATGAATGATATTTCTTCTGTGAACCATTCTGATTCACAAATTTGTTATTTGAGCATACCAGAATGAACCTCTTGTGTCTCATTTCCATTCATGTATGATTTAAAATTCTGTGAATATATTAAGATTTTGGCATTTATTGATACCGGTTGTCAAAGGTCACTATTATCGGAAAATCTATTCTACAGCCTTCCTGAGCAAATACAAAAGAAATTAAAACGGCATTTTCAGCTGCAAAATCATTGAGTGGAAATATTTTGCCTGTTTTGGGGAAAATCAAAATTCTAGTTGCTATATTTGACAGAGTAAAACAAAGGAAAATTCATTAGGAATTTCTTTTTATTAGTGAACTTAAGTTTCCTCTAAAGGTAGGCTATGATTTCTTAAATTGCTTGGAAATTACTCTTGATACCCGTCGAAACATAATCAGTTTAGGCTCTAATAGTCCACCTCAAGAAAGTTTTAGTGCATTTTTGTACTGCATTTTTGCTCAAGGAGGCTGTAGAATAAATTTTCCGATAATAGTGACCTTTGACAACCAGTATCAATAAATACCAAAATCTTCACACAATTTTATACCATACATAAATGGAAATGAGACACAGGAGGTTGATTCTGGTATTCTCAAACAACAAATTTGTGAATCAGTTTTTTTGGTTTGCTTGTGGTTGGTTTATAGGCGCGGGAGCCAGCAAAAGAGAAAAAAAAGTTTCAAAATCTGGGTGAAATTCTGACCTTGTAACTATGAACGATTAGGACAGGAAAAAGCTACCGGGTTTTTGCGGTATTACACTTGGACCATAAGACTTTTTTGGAACCTAGTAGCTTACGGAATATCCTATTGAATCCAAAAATACCGCATACGGATTTTCTACAGAAAACTTCCGATGGTTAACGACCTCTAAGACCTAATGAAAACACTGAAAGAGGGAAGTGAAAAAGGTTAAATGAAAGCAGTGTTTTGCTTTCGAGTAACGTGTTACATTCAAAGTAACGAGTTTCGAGTGCGAGTTTCATTTCAAAGTAAGGTGTTCAAAGACGCGTTACAAGTCTTTTCCATTTTGCAGTACTTAATTATGTCAAATGTGAAACCCAAAGAAAGTGTTGTCTGTAATGTGAGGAAAATCATCGTAAAAGAAATGTAACTTGAATCTTTCTTTCTCTCTTCGCTAGTTGGTCACTTGAGCCGATAGGAAATCTATAAGCTTAATGGGTTAATTATGTGAAAAAGACTTTCATTTTCTTAATGAGGCCAAGAGATCGCACTACGCATGCATCAAGAACAGAAAGAGGCTTTTGGCATATATCTTGCGCCCTAAGGTCCGCACTTTTAAACTATTCCCTGAATTTTTCATTTAGTTTGTATTCTTATGAGAAATTTCCCCTGCTCGCAACTAGATTTCGTTTCAACGGAGCGGCTGCTGAGAAAACTTGAATTATCCGCTATTAATACTAGTAGTTAAATTTCATAAGGAAAGATTTAAAGGAAACGACAACTTTCTGGATGTACAGAGAGAGGCTTTGAATAGATTGGGATGGAAAAGGAGCGTGTGTATCTGTGTCGGCCTAAGTTAGCTTGGTGCCGCAATGAGTTGTTAGTAGTTGTAGCAGTCGTCGATACACGTTTGTGTACGGGCTAAAAGCCGGCTTCTTCGAATTTTTCCGCCTCCTTATTGCTCTTTTGCTCCTTCGGTCCTAGTGAGCTTAATTCCTCAGCCCGGTCTTTGGTCCTGGCAAATATAGCCAAACGCCAACTAACTCGTCTTCCTTTTTTCGCTGCAGTTGGCAGCTTGGACGTTCGGCCCTGTCACGCTTGTTATGATTACGTCAGGTACCCAGTTAATTGGTTTTGCCCATTGACATAGTTCCGGAATTATTCTGCCTCAATTTTCGGGTTTTTGAATTGATTAGTTTCGCTTGCTTTTTAGCACAGAAAAAAATACAAACACAAAGACACACATACACACACGCACTTACCTTTTTGTTTAAAACCTAGAACTGGGGCTGTTGAGGAGGAAGTATGTTAAGAAAACAATTCTTACTTCTGAATTTGCAGAATAATTGTAGTTGACACATTTCAAGTGCAGCTTCACTTTATTTTACCCCCCCCCAATGTGCAAATATATAGCCCGTGTACCATTAAATTGAATCAACTGTGACGAAATCACGAACTGGAATACACATGGGACATATATAATTTGGGATATACGTTTGCACATAGGAGAGTTGGGGTAAAGTATAGAGGAGCTACAATCGAAATGTGTTAAATAAAATTATTCTGCATATTATGAAGTAAGAATTGTTTTCACAACATGTTGCCTTCTCAACAGTCCCAGCCTTACCTCTTTTCTGTTTCTCTCTCTCTCTCTCTCTCTCTCTCTCTCTCTCTCTCTCTCTCTCTCTCTCTCTCTCTCTCTCTCTCTCTCTCTCTGTCTCTCTCTTTCTCTCTCTCTCTCTCTTTTCATTATCTACGATCTCTTTTTGGTGAAATTGATAATTTCTTTTCAAGGTTTAGGCTTAAGATTTTTTTACTTAGGTGTACTTTTTCTGTCTGCGTATACATTATTCTCTCGAGTACTACTACTACTACTACCAGTGATTCACCGCAGCGCCGAGCTACCTGAGACCCATACAGATACGCGCTCCGTCTCCATCTCCATCTATTCAAAACCTCCTTTTTTACACCCTTTCAAGAAGTTCCCATATCCCTTAATCTTTATTTACGACTTCCTCTAACCCCAAATGTGGAAGACCTGCTTTCCATTATCCCTCGACGGTTGGCCGAAAAGGACAATTTTTGGCAATGTGTCACCCCTCATCCGCAAAACGTGCTCTGTTTGAAATATGGTCAGTCAGTCGGGTACCCAAAACAATCGATAGACAATTTCTCTGGAAAATATCTAGCAAATTTCTTTCCGTTTTTCGGAGCGCCCATGCTTCAGAACCATATTTGACCACTGTCATCACTGTAGCTTCCAATATTCTAGTCTTGGTTCGTGGACCTATTTTCCTATTCTTCCAAACTTTTTTCAACTATGAAAAAAAATCCTGAGCCTTGGGCTATTCTACTTTTAACATCTTCACGGCACCCACCGTCTTTACTAATAATACTACCAAGTAGTAGGCTATCAGTACCAATAATTTCGCGGAGGATTTTTTTTTTCAATCAAATACAATTTTACAGAGAATGTATTACGCGTTTTGATTAGTCCTTTTTTATCTCGACACAGTAAATATACACTTCCTGAAGGTACAAGAATGAAAAACATACAACAACACAGTAAAAATATTTGAACAATATTGTTATGCTTTCTGGGGATGTAATAACTTTTGTCCATGTTGCAAGTTATGTTTTCTTTTCACTAGTAAAATGACCTCAGAGGATTTAAGATAAGTTTTTCATGGAGCTGGGTGATATAGATTAAAAGAAAACAACTTTCAAAAGGATGAAATGTAGTGAAATATATTGCATAAATTACAAGGAAGAACTAGCGTATATACATAATAAAAAGCGATGTATATCTCATTCTTTTTTCCTCCACCCCTTCGCATAGAAGCAATAGTCGTAAAAAATTGGGAGGCGGTTTTTGCAACTGGAAATAAAAGGGTTTGTTTAAAGGCTCGAAGGCAATTTAAGGGCACCCAGTCCCTCTTCCTTACTCTTTTGCTCTCGGGAACCCCATCCCACCCTCCTCCTTAGCATCGGATCAAAATTATCAAATACCCATTTTAATCAGATTAGTGCAAACTTCCGATAATTATACCTCTTAGGATGATATGAATCACTTAGCCTTAGTAGCCAGGGCCCTAAACTATTCAAAATGCCCATTATTCAAAGATGGGTTTTATAATAGGAAAAAGAACGCATGTTTGGCCTTGGTTGTCTGATCGGGATGCGACTCTTTGGGGTTCAGGTCCCAAAATATATGTAAAAGACGGGAAAGGGCATTAAAAACCTGAAAAAATGACGAAACAATGGTTGTCTCTGATCATTTCAAAACTTGCATTCTTAAATCCCTGAGCCAAGGAGACCCAATTGTGCAAAAAAAAAAAATCTAGGGTGAGGACTTGAGCCTCACAAAACAGGGTAAAAAAGGGCGAGAAATCTTGGCCCCCCCCCGTCCCAGCTCCCCAATATCAGGCTCGAAGAGGAGTAAAGGGTTTTTCCCGATCAGATCAAAATTTTTATCCTGAAGTCCTTAGGCAAAGAGACCCCCGATGACTTCTGCATTAAAAAAAACAAAACTATTGGTTTGCCTTAACATGGCCTCAAAAAAGGGCGAAATAATATTTTTATGAATTTATTGAAAAATGCATCCTTAAATCCTGGCCAAGTGAGCCTCTAATATACCAACAAATTTTCAGGTCTGGTTTATAAGGCGGAAATAGAACTTGAAAATGGAGCTAAAAAACTTGATTTACAGATCGGCTTGAAACTCATATCTGCATGTCCTTAGGCTAAGGGGGCCCTATTGCGCAAATAAAACTAAAAAAATATTAGTTTACCTAAAATGAGACCCAGAAAGGTAAAAAACCATATTTTTCCAAAATAGTTTGAAATTTATATCTGTCAGACAATAGAAATAGAATCAGCCGAATCATTTCAGTAGCATCCCCATAATGCTTTTAAAGTCAGCCCTACCTCTAGTTTTTAAGTCATCACTAGTTTTAAAATCAGCCCTACTTTTTAAAGTCGTCCCTATCCTGCAATACAAGTGGTGCCCAACATTCCACGACAGCAGGTGCTTGTTATATCATAGGGAACGTTTACTTTTGGTTGTGTAAGAGAAGGGGGGCTCTCTCAGGGTGATGACTCCATGTCGAAACTCATCCACGAGACCTGACGACCCCTAGATAAGCCTCGTCGAATAGAAGAAATTAATCAAGTGAGAGAGATATCTTAACAAAATCCCAATTCTCGCAAAGATATATAGCATACAACACAGGCATGAGAAAAACTTAGATTTTATAATTAAAGAAGAGAAATTTTTAGTTAATAGTTATGGTTATTTCATTATAAATCATGATTCAACAATATTATTCACAATCAAAGATCAATTCTTGTTCATATAATTGCTAGAAGTGAAATTTATTATTATTGAAGAAAGCAAGCATTATAACTAATATATTAAGGCTAATATGTTCCTGCTTAGAAGAATCTAATAATAATATTAAAGGATGGGGTATATACCCATTTATTAGGATTTTAACATAATAAAATTAAGAAATAGCAAGGGACATATCAGACTTACATTCTATAAGCATAAAAGAAGCCTGAGCAAAACCATAACCCCAACTGACTTCTATGGTCAGTGTCACACTATATAAAAAGATATGTTCCCCTTTATTTGTCAAACAAACGTAGCTAAATTTAATCCTTCTAAGAAAGGGTGTGTATTGCAAAATAAGGAAATTGTGTTAAAAAGGGAAAGGGTTACAAAATAAGTTCATCAGGTTCAAATATACTCTGAAAGGACATTGGTTTAAGTCGGATTCTACCAAATTCATTGCAACTTGATATTAATTCTAAAATTAGAAGGACATTTCTTACAAATCTGACCTTGTAATATAAGCTTGCGTAAAAGTTTTTAAAGATTTTATTATGCTGATATCTTTGAATAACTATAGAAAACTATTATAGTCGTCCCACTCAATTGCGCTGGCCTTTACAAGGATAAATCATGAGACAAGAAAACACAGAAACACAGGATATAATACATAATTAGTATACAGCAATAGAAAATCAATTTAATATTAGACTGCAACGCTATTGAATGAGTAACTGACCAAGAAAATTGTAAAACTATTAATAGACAGAAGATTATCAGCTGAAGGTAGCTTCTGTTCGCTAGCCTTTAATGATTAAATACTATTTTATCATTTGCGGTACTGGTTCTATTTTCCTCACATCTACGATCGTGCCTTATCGTTTCATTAAGGAACGTAGAACCTTTTTACAACACGATTCTCTTTTCTTTTTTCAAGGCCATTGAACAGAATAAGGACAACAAACGATCATTTTCCTTATAAGTAAAAGGTCTTAGAAGGTAAAATATTATTTAGAGGTAAATATTCTTCTTATTAATTTTTATATATATATTTTTTTCTCTTAATTACTACATACATTATTATTATATTAATTGGTGCTTAAAAGTTAATAGAAACTCAGTAACTAGGGAAGAATCACACATAACCCAAACATCAAGATAAAACATACCCAAACCCGTTATCATAACTAAATCCATCACCTTCTTTCTAAGTTAAGTACTAAATATATCTATTCCGTTGGGGCTGAGGGCAAAAAAAAAAACAAGAAACAGGTCAGTTTCAATGAATTAGAATTTTATCATTTCATCTATTCACCATTGTGTTCAGTTGACCAGTTTAATCGTAAATTGGAATCCAATTTTCCCGTCTTAAGATATTGTTGGCTCCTCGGTAATATTGGAATTACTTGGCAACAATAGCATAAGAAGGAAATTAACTTAAAATACAACATCGCTCCATTGTAATAAACATATCAAAAATTGAAATCAATATGATTAAGATGGGTATGAAATAATGAATATTCCCCTAATTTAAACCAAAATCTCCAGGGTTTTAAATTATTAACACAGTATAAAAACCAGGTTTCAACATTCTCCTGAGCATAATAATTTCAAAAATGACAGAAGTACCGTTAAACCGTCACAGTTCAGTTTAGTTTAGACTTGAGTGTTACTATTTTTAAAAATTCAGCAAAATTTTTATCACTTGTATTTCTTGTTAAAAAGGAGAATATAACAATCAGTGTATATAAGAACTTCATAAATAGCAAGAGTTCAATTTACTATTGAAAGAAACGGATGAGATTGTTGGAAAGTTTAGATGTGATGAAGGCTGGTAAGCCTTCAAATTAGATGGGACATTTTTTTTTCTAATATGGATAAGCTGAATACAACGGTTATTTTAACTTTTTTAAGGAGTAGAATGGATTACCATGTTTTCCTTTTGTTACATTCTTTTCTTCTACAACTACTGAATCACAATCTGTATTTTGTATAGTAGATTCAATTTCGGTGTTAATTAAAGGTTCCTGCTGCATAGCAGCTAGTTGCGTAGTATTATTTTCGGAAGCACAATCTTCCAATTGGGAAGGAGAATCAGAAGGAGAATACAGAGTCTCTTGCTCCGTTCCTGAGGGGTCAGGAGCAGACCCAGGTACTACATTTTCCAACATTAATAGTGGATTTATTCTTTTTGTCCTAAGAATATAGGGTACTTTTTCACCTGTATCAGGTGTACAATCATTGCATTCTGACTTGGAATTTTCCCTCGTTTCTTCTGAATTAATGATAAGCTTATCATAAGGCTCCGCGTATTTTGCATTATACTTTAGAAAGGGTTCATGATTCATTTTTATTAAATGCCCGGCATTGGCAGTTCTTTTGCGTCTTCCAGAAGGATTTAAGGATCCTAAATAGAAAACATTCCCATACAGTTTTGCCAAAACAACATATGGACCACGAAAAGAGTAATTGGTTGACTCTCTTCCTACTGAAGTAATCTCCTGACAGTATACGATGTCACCCACCTCAATAGTAACCTCCTTTGATGTCTTATTGTAATGGTGAGCTTGTTTGGCTTTCTGAATTTTAATTTCATTAGCACACACTTGGTGTAATTCGCTTATATTCTGAACTAACCGTGTTAAATATGATTCATAACCGTCGAAGTAATTTACACTTGTTGGTTTTCCGATTGCCAAATTGGCCAAGGTTCTCCCACTAAACCCATGTGCTATTGTAAAGCTAGAAAATTTCCTCACACTATTTAGAGATGCATTCATGCTTGACATAGTAAGTGGTAATTTTTGATCCCATTCTACTTGATAAAGATTTGCGCATGTGTGCGAAAGAGTCTTTTTCAATATCTTTACTTTATGTTCCACAGCACCGTTGCTTTGTGGGTTATACGGACTGGATTATATCTTTTTGCAATTTAATTCTTTGAACATTTTTCTGATCTCCGTGGAGTCAAAGTTTGACCCATGGTCAGAGAGTACTGCCTCGGGCAGTCCATAATAAGGGAAAATTTTTCCCCATAAGAATTTCATAGCAAATTTGGTATTTAATTTGCACGGTTACATAAATCAAAATTAGCTACAAATTCCTTGATAATGGAGGCCATATTTTCAAAAATACAATACTGTCGGAGTTTCCATAACCTTCTTTCGTAGCTGGCATGACTACCAAGCAATAAATGACCATGAAATAATTTTAAGATGCCTGGAATCCTTGCTCTAGGCAAAACTATCTGGATAGATGGTTCTGCAGCTGCTTTTTGGTTTAGCCTAGAATGACTATTCGGAGCATACTCAATTCTATAGAGAACAACATCTATTAAAACTAACTCTTGAATAATAGGAACGAACCACGAAGAGACATTATCAAATATAATATTCTTTTTTTCGATATCCATATCATCAAAATTAAAAATGCGGAATACGCTATGCTCACCGCAGATTTGCCAATCCTTCTGGTTCCCTGGTTCACACCAGGAATGTGTGTCAGTATCCACTTGTGACTTAGCGGGCTTATCATATATAGAGCTCCTCTTTTGAGCACGGTGTTCCTTCGACACATCCGGCTCTTTCAATAAATCAATAACAAGTCTTATCTCGGAATCCCGTAATTGTCCGTGGCTCAATTCCTCAGCTTGCAGACCTAAGCAATCTACATTAATATTACTAATAAAATGCCCGCTGCTAAAAATTCTAGTTCGTTATGAGCCAGATATAAGGTCTGACTGCTGTTTATAATCTCCGGACATGGCCTCGATAAAATATCAGCTATCATTTTAGTCCCAGGAATGTGTCTATACGTATATAAGGAACTATCCATCAGTAACGATACTCGGTACATCTTACTAGAGAGATCCCGGTGTTTACGTAAATACTCTAAATTTTTAGAATCCACATAAATATTACACCGTCTTCCCTAAATATAATACTGAATCTGAGAGCTTTTTTGAGCTTCATATAAGCCTTATATTTCCATAACGATAGAAGACTGCTTGGAAAATGTTTTCTATAAAAATATAATAAAAGAACAAACGACTCCCATCCTTCCGTCATCTTTTTCCTGACAAAGAATAGCCCCGATCCCATTTCTAGAGGAGTCAACAAATAATTCAAAATCTTTTTCAGGGTTGGCCATATGAATTACAATTTCACTATCTTTACGAGTTATTTGTCCAACTAAGGACAACCAAGCGATCTCTTGCTCTTCCTTCCATGCCCATGATTGGGTTTTCTTTAATAGTTTTGTCAAAGGAGCTATTAAATCATGATATTTAAGATAAAAGAATTTGTAATAGTTGAAAAGTCCTAATTGAGATCTTAATTCAGAAATATTTTCTGGCCCTATTAATTTTTCAATAGCATCTAATTTGGATAATTGAGTCTAATTTTGTCACGTGACACTATGAATCTTAATACTGGAATGAATTCTTTAAAAAGTTGTGACTTAGACGCTGAGAATTTAATGTTATGAGTTTTTAAACGCTCAAAGAATCTCTTGAGATGAAATAAGTGCTCATTAGGGTTTGAAGGTTCTGTTTTAATAAATTTATCATAAAAAAAAATTAAAATGAAGGAACGGTAACCTTCTAAAAATAATTTATCCAGGAAGCTAGTGAAAGTTTTTAGCCCAAATACACCTCCCTGTGGTATTCTTGTGTAGCGGTGGCCGTGGCCAGTTAAAGGTGATAAGAACGAGAAGAATTGTTGGTGCCTTTCATCAATAGAAACTTGGAAAAAAACTGCGTATGTCAAATTCCCAATAGAACTTTCCTTTCAACAAATTTTGTAAAATGTCAGAAATTCGAGGGATTAGGAAGGCTGTGTCTTTCATGTTAATATTAACTGTACGTAAATCAATTAGAAGTCAAGTATTTTCTCTGTTAAGAGACTCATTTTTATTGACAGAATGTTTCCTTATAAGGAAAACAGGAGAAGGGAAAGAAGATGTCCTTTCCTCTATTATACCGGATTTCAGCATAGCTTGTATATGTTCTTCTAGCACTAAAGCCATTTTATGGATAATTCTAAATTGCTTAGGTGGTTTGAAATCTGTTTGAAGTGGTATATCAGGCTGAAAAACCATTAAATCATTTTTACATACATCATACTCGTGTTTAGAAAAGCAACCTTTATTATCTAAAAGCAATTGAACTAACTCTTGGAAAACTATTTTGGGTACAGTAGAACGATCAAACTTAGAAAGGAATTCTTCATCCTCCCAGGTAGCCTCCTGACTGTCCTCGACTGACTTTACCTCGTCAGAAGTTTCTGAAAATGCTACTAAATGTTCTTTGGGCACACGCGAAAAGTTTGCTATTTCTGTGTAATGTTTTAGCTCCAAGGTATCCTCAGAGTCATTAAAAATGAGAAGATATGTCTTATGTCCCTGAAAAATACCTAAATAAGTATGTAAAAATTCTTCAAATTACTGTTTTCTGCAGTAATTAGCTTACAATCAACACTTTTAAATGTTGGGTCAACTTGTGTGTAAGACCTCACTACTACACTCCCGTACGCTAATGCATCATTATAACCCGCTTGATTTTTGACCCTGGTTCCAAATTCTAATGTCCTTTCATGAAAGTGCAAGGAACTGTCCAATTCTTGCATAATATTAAACCCTAAGATTACGGCAAAAGGCAAATTATAAACTATCAAAAATTCCCAGTAAAGATAATTGTCGTATTTGTGCCAGGTAATATCAATGGTAACCTTGCAATGCCCACTACAGGTAATTGATGTCCTGAAAGCGATTTAATCACAGTATTTGTAGGTTTTAGAGGTTCTCCAATACGCTGAGGCAAGGAATCAGAGAAGGCTTTCGAAATGAGAGACTTCTCTGAACCACAGTCCAAAAAGGAGCCACATTTTACATTATAAATTGAAACCTTATTAAAAAGCGTAAAAGAATTCCTATTACTATTTGACAAATTTTAAAAACAAGGTTTATGAAGAGATTTTGAATCATCAAAAGCCAAAAAATACTCTTCCGTACTAATTGGCCCTTTAGTTTCCCTGTTCTGTATTTTCAGTCTGAATAGCCTGTCTGTCTTTTTGAACAATTTCACAGTTATTAGTGTGATGATTATCTATTTTACATATAACACAGAAAACTCTTCTTCTCGGTTGTATATCAGGATTGTTACTAACGGAAGTTGAAGCATTAGCATTAGTTGTCTTGATTGGAATCGGATTAGCGCCTTGATATCCATGAGTATTTCCTTGAGAATTAAACGAGTTATAAAAATTTACCCGTCTAGAGTAGCCAGATTGATTATTATAAGAAGACCAAAAATTCCTGGAATTCATTCTTCTGAAATTGCCCTGGTGGGGGGATCGACATATGAACATTATTCAAAAACCGTCTTCTTCTAAGATCATAGCGAGAACCTTGGCTACTAAAATTAGCAGAGGGTGTTAACACCGCCACTGATAAGGAGGCCATCCCTGAACAAATTCCGTTAATTTCTTCATATAATTTAGCCCTTTGAAATACTTCTGTAATAATAGCAGTGAAGGCGAAGAAAAATTAAAGGGATTCTATTCATTATGTTAATTTAATTATTAAAAAAAATACAAAAAGGATTTATAATCATTAAATTACAAAACGGATTTATAATCTGCTCTCTCAAAATTAAGCGTAGCGTTAAAAAGAGGCGCTTTTAATTCAATAGAATCGCATCGCGTTTTCACTGCCACCATTTTGTAAGAGAGGGGGGGTTCTCTCCTGGTGATGACTCCATGTCCAAACTCAGCCATGAGACCCGAATACCACTAATTAAGCCTCGAATAGAAGAAATTAACCTAAGCGCGAGAGATATCTTGATAAAAGACTAATCGTTGAGATAATATAGACAAGACAACACAGGTATAAGAAAAACTAAGATTTTATTGTTAAAGAAGAGGACTTTTTAGTTACTGGTTATGGCTATTTCATTATAAATCAAGATTCAACAATATTATTTACAATCAAAGATCAATTCTTGTTCATATAATTGCTAGAAGGGAAATTTATTATTATTATTAAAGAAAAGCAAGCATTATAACTATTATATTAAGGCTAATATGTTCCTGCTTAGAAGAATCTAATAATAATATTAAAGGATGGGAAATATACCCATTTATTAGGATTTTAACATAATAAAATTAAGAAAGAGCAAGGAACACATTAGACTTACATCCTATATGCATAAAAGAAGCTTGAGCAAAACTATAACCCCAACTGACTTCTATGGTCAGTGTCGCACTATATAAAAAGATATGTTCCCCTTTATTTGTCAAACAAACGTAGCTAAATTTAATCCTTCTAAGAAAGGGTGTGTATTGCAAAATAAGGAAATTGTGTTAAAAAGGGAAAGGGTTACAAAATAAGTTCATCGGGTTCAAACATACCCTGAAAGGACATTGGCTTAAGCCGGATTCTACTAAATTCGTAGCAACTTGATATTAATTCTAAAATTAAAAAGGACACTTCTTACAAATCCGACCTTGTAATATAAGCTTGCGTAAAAGTTTTTAAAGTTATTATTATGCTGATATCTTTGAATAACTATAGAAAACTATTATAGTCGTCCCACTCAATTGCGCTGGCCTTTACAAGGATAAATCATGAGACAAGAAAACACAGAAACACAGGATATAATACATAATTAGTATACAGCAATAGAAAATCAATTTAATTTTAGACTGCAACGCTATTGAATGAGTAAGTGACCAAGAAAATTGTAAAACTATTAATAGACAGAAGATTATCAGCTGAAGGTAGCTTCTGTTTGCTAGCCTTTAATGATTAAATACTATTTTATCATTTGCGGTATAATTTTTATATATATATTTTTTTTGCTATTAATTACTACATACATTATTGTTATATTAATTGGTGCTTAAAAGTTATTAGAAACTCAGTAACTAGGGAAAAATCACACATAACCCAAACATCAAGCTAAAACATACCCAAACCCGCTATCATAACTAAATCCATCACCTTCTTTCTAAGTTAAGTACTAATTATGTCTATTCCGTTGGGGCTAAGGGCAACAGAAAAAGCAAGAAACAGGTCAATTTCAATGAATTGGAATTTTATCATTTCATCTATCCAGCATTGTGTTCAGTTGACCAGTTTAATCGTAAATTGGAATCCAATTTTCCCGTCTTAAGATATTGTTGGCTCCTCGGTAATATTGGAATTACTTGGCAACAATAGCATAAGAAGGAAATTAACTTAAAATACAACATCGCTCCATTGTAATAAACATATCAAAAATTGAAATCAATATGATTAAGATGGGCATGAAATAATGAATATTCCCCTAATTTAAACCGAAATCTCTAGGGTTTTAAATTATTAACACAGTACAAAAACCAGGTTTCAACATTCTCCTGAGTATAATAATTTCAAAAATGACAGAAGTACCGTTAAACCGTCACAGTTCAATTTAGTTTGGACTTGAATGTTACTATTTTTTAAAATTCAGCAAAATTTTTATCACTTGTATTTCTTGTTGAAAAGGAGAATATAACAATCAGTGTATATAAGAACTTCATAAATAGCAAGAGTTCAATTTACTATTGAAAGAAACGGATGAGGTTGGACAATTTAGAAGTGATGAAGGCTGGTAAGCCTTCAAACTAGATGTGACAGTTTTTTTTTCTAACATGGGAGCAGATTTCCAATTTTGGGTACAGTAGAACGATCAAACTTAGAAAGGAATTCTTCATCCTCCCAGGTAGCCTCCTGACTGTCCTCGACTGACTTTACCTCGTCAGAAGTTTCTGAAAATGCTACTAAATGTTCTTTGGGCACACGCGAAAAGTTTGCTATTTCTGTGTAATGTTTTAGCTCCAAGGTATCCTCAGAGTCATTAAAAATGAGAGGATATGTCTTATGTCATTGAAAAATACCTAAATAAACATGTAAAAATTCTTCAAATTACTGTTTTCTGCAGTAATTAGCTTACAATCAACACTTTTAAATGTTGGGTCAACTCGTGTGTAAGACCTCACTACTACACTCCCGTAAGCTAATGCATCATTATAACCCGCTTGATTTTTGACCTTGGTTCCAAATTCTAATTTCCTTTCACGAAAGTGCAAGGAACTGTCCAGTTCTTGCATAATATTAAACCCTAAGATTACGGCAAAAGGCAAATTATCAACTACCAAAAAATCTCAGTAAAGATTAACTATCTTATTTGTACCAGGTAATATCAATGGTAACCTTGCAATGCCAACTACAGGTAATTGATGTCCTGAAAGCAATTTAATCACAGTATTTGTAGGTTTAAGAGGTTCTCTATTAGGCTGAAGCAAGGAATTAAGGAAGGCTTTCAAAATGAGAGTCTTTTCTTAACAACAATCCAAAAAGGAGTCACATTTCACATTATATATTGAAACCTTATCAAAAAGCGTGCAACAGTTCATATTACTGTTAGAAAAATTTAAAAAACAAGGCTTATGAAGAGATTTTGAAACATTAAAAGCCAAAAAAAACTCTTCCGTACTAATTGGCCCTTTTGTTTCCCTGTTCTGTATTTTCAGTCTGAATAGCCTGTCGGCCTTTTTGAACAATTTCACAGTTATTAGTGTGATGATTATCTTTTTTACATATAACACAGAAAACACTTCTTCTCGGTTGTATATCCGGATTGCTACTAACGGAAGTTGAAGCATTAGCATTAGTTCTCTTGATTGGAATCGGATTAGCGCCTTGATATCCATGAGTATTTCCTTGAGAATTAAACGAGTTATAAAAATTTACCCGTCTAGAGTAGCCAGATTGATTATTATAAGAAGACCAAAAATTCCTGGAATTCATTCTTCTGAATTTGCCCTGGTTGGGGGATCGACATATGAACATTATTCAAAAACCTTCTTCTTCTAGGATCATAGCGAGAACCTCGGCTACTAAAATTAGCAGAGGGTGTTGACACCGCCACTGATAAGGAGGCCATCCCTGAACAAATTCCGTTAATTTCTTCATATAATTTAGCTCTTTGAAATACTTCTGTAATAATAGCAGTGAAGGCGAAGAAAAATTAAAGGGATTCTATTCATTATGTTAATTTAATTATTAAAAAAAAATACAAAAATGATTTATAATCATTAAATTACAAAACGGATTTATAATCTGCTCTCTCAAAATTAAGCGTAGCGTTAAAAAGAGGCGCTTTTAATTCAATAGAATCGCATCGCGTTTTCACTGCCACCATTTTGTAAGAGAGGGGGGGTTCTCTCCTGGTGATGACTCCATGTCCAAACTCAGCCATGAGACCCGAATACCACTAATTAAGCCTCGAATAGAATAAATGAACCAAGTGCGAGAGATATCTTGACAAAATCCCAACATTGTAAAAAAATATACCAGACAACACAGGTATAAGAAAAACTAAGATTTTATTATTAAAGAAGAGAACTTTTTAGTTAATACTTATGGATATTTCATTATAAATCAAGAGTCAACAATATTATTCACAATCAAAGATCAATTCTTGTTCATATAATTGCTAGAAGTGAAGTTTATTATTATTAAAGAAAAGCAAGCATTATAACTATTATATTAAGGCTAATATGTTCCTGCTTAGAAAAATCTAATAATAATATTAAAGGATGGGAAATATACCCGTTAATTAGGATTTTAACATAACAAAATTAAGAAAGAGCAAGGAACACACTAGACTTACATTCTATATGCATAAAAGAAGCTTGAGCAAAGCTATAACCCCAACTGACTTCTATGGTCAGTATCGCACCATATAAAAAGATATGTTCCCCTTTATTTGTCAAACAAACGTAGCTAAATTTAATCCTTCTAAGAAAGGGTGTGTATTGCCAAATAAGGAAATTGTGTTAAAAAGGGAAAGGGTTACAAAATAAGTTCATCGGGTTCAAACATACCCTGAAAGGACATTGGCTTAAGCCGGATTCTACTAAATTCGTAGCAACTTGATATTAATTCTAAAATTAAAAAGGACACTTCTTACAAATCCGACCTTGTAATATAAGATTGCGTAAAAGTTTTTAAAGTTGTTATTATGCTGATATCTTCGAATAACTGTAGAAAACTATTATAGTCGTCCTATTCAATTGCGCTGGCCTTTACAAGGATAAATCATGAGACAAGAAAACACAGAAACACAGGATATAATACATAATTAGTATACAGCAATAGAAAATCAATTTAATTTTAGACTGCAACGCTATTGAATGAGTAAGTGACCAAGAAAATTGTAAAACTATTAATAGACAGAAGATTATCAGCTGAAGGTAGCTTCTGTTTGCTAGCCTTTAATGATTAAATACTATTTTATCATTTGCGGTATAATTTTTATATATATATTTTTTTTGCTATTAATTACTACATACATTATTGTTATATTAATTGGTCTTTAAAAGTTAATAGAAACTCAGTAACTAGGGAAGAATCACACATAACCCAAACATCAAGCTAAAACATACCCAAACCAGCTATCATAACTAAATCCATCACCTTCTTTCTAAGTTAAGTACTAATTATGTCTATTCCGTTGGGGTTAAGGGCAAAAAGCAAGAAACAGGTCAATTTCAATGAATTAGAATTTTATCATTTCATCTATCCACCATTGTGTTCAGTTGACCAGTTCACTCGTAGATTGGAATCCAATTTTCCCGTCTTAAGATATTGTTGGCTCCTCGGTAATATTGGAATTACTTGGCAACAATAGCATAAGAAGGAAATTAACTTAAAATACAACATCGCTCCATTGTAATAAACATATCAAAAATTGAAATCAATATGATTAAGATGGGCATGAAATAATGAATATTCCCCTAAGTTAAACCAAAATCTCTAGGGTTTTAAATTATGAACTTAGAACAAAAACCAGGTTTTAACATTATCCTGAGTATAATAATTTCAAAAATGACAGAAGTACCCTTAAACCGTCACAGTTCAGTTTAGTTTAGACTTGAGTGTTGCTATTTTTATAAATTCAGCAAAATTTTTGTCACCTTTATTTCTTGTTGAAAAGGAGGATATAACAATCAGTGTATATAAGATCTTCATAAATAGCAAGAGTTGAATTTACTATTGAAAGAAACGGATGAGGTTGTTGGACAATTTAGAAGTGATGAAGGCTGGTAAGCCTTCAAACTAGATGTGACAGTTTTTTTTTCTAACATGGATAAGCTGAATATAACGGTTATTTTACCTTTCTTAAGGAGTAGAATGGATTACCATGTTTTCCTTTTGTTACATTCTTTTCTTCTACAACTACTGAATCAGAATCTGTATTTTGTATAGTAGATTCAATTTCGGTGTTAATTAAAGGTTGCTGCTGCATAGCAGCTAGTTGCGTAGCATTATTTTCGGAAGCACAATCTTCCAATTGGGAAGGAGGATCAGAAGGAGAATACGGAGTCTCTTGCTCCGTTCCTGAGGATTCGGGAGCAGATCCAGGTACTACATTTTCCAACATTAATAGTGGATTTATTCTTTTTGTCCTAAGAATATAGGGTACTTTTTCACCTGTATCAGGTGTACAATCATTGCATTCTGACTTGGAATTTTCCCTCGTTTCTTCTGAATTAGTGATAAGCTTATCACAAGGCTCCGCGTATTTTGCATTATACTTTAGAAAGGGTTCATGATCCATTTTTATTAAATGCCCGGCATTGGCAGTTTTTTTGCGTCTTCCAGAAGGATTTAAGGATCCTAAATAGAAAACATTCCCATACAGTTTTGCCAAAACAACATATGGACGACGAAAAGAGTAATTGGTCGACTCTCTTCCTACTGAAGTAATCTCCCGACAGTATACGATGTCACCCACCTCAATAGTAACCTCCTTTGATGTCTTATTGTAATGGTGAGCTTGTTTGGCTTTCTGAATTTTAATTTCATTAGCACACACTTGGTGTATTTCGCTTATATTCTGAACTAACTGTGTTAAATATGATTCATAACCGTCGAAGTAATTTACACTTGTTGGTTTTCCGATTGCCAAATTGGCCAAGGTTCTCCCACTAAACCCATGTGCTATTGTAAAGCTAGAAAATTTCCTCACACTATTTAGAGATGCATTCATGATTGACATAATAAGCGGTAATTTTTGATCCCATTCTACTTGATAAAGATTTGCACATGTATGCGAAAGAGTCTTTTTCAATATCTTTACTTTATGTTCCACAGCACCGTTGCTTTGTGGGTTATACGGACTGGATTATATATTTTTGCAATTTAGTTCTTTGAACATTTTTCTGATCTCTGTGGAGTCAAAGTTTGACCCATGGTCAGAGAGTACTGCCTCGGGCAGTCCATAATAAGGAAAAATTTTTTCCCATAAGAATTTCATAGCAAATTTGGTATTTAATAAAGGTACACTATGCAAAACAAGTAATCCACTGAAAAGATCTACCCCTAACAATACGTAACGATTACCTGAATTGTTGTTGGGAACGGGCCTGCAGCATCAATTCCCCAAGCCAAAAAAGGCATATTTTGTGTCAAATTTCCTCTCAGAGGAGGTTTAATTTTCTTACAATTTGCACGGTTACATAAATCAAAATTAGCTACAAATTCCTTGATAATGGAGGCCATATTTTCAAAAATACAATACTGTCGGAGTTTCCATAACGTTCTTTTTTAGCTGGCATGGCTACCAAGCAATAAATGATCATGAAATAATTTTAAGATGCCTGGAATCCTTGCTCTAGGCAAAACTATCTGGATAGATGGTTCTGCAGCTGCTTTTTGGTTTAGCCTAGAATGACTATTCGGAGCATACTCAATTCTATAGAGAACAACATCTATTAAAACTAACTCTTGAATAATAGGAACGAACCACGAAGAGACATTATCAAATATAATATTCTTTTTTTCAATATCCATATCATCAAAATTAAAAATGCGGAAGACACTATGCTCACCGCGGATTGGCCAAACCTTCTGGTTCCCTGGTTCACACCAGGAATGTGGGTCAGTATCCACTTGTGACTTAGCGGGCTTATCATATATAGAGCTCCTCTTTTGAGCACGGTGTTCCTTCGACACATCCGGCTCATTCAATAAATCAGTAACAAGTCTTATCTCGGAATCCCGTAATTGTCCGTGGCTCAATACCTCAGCTTGCAGACCCAAGCAATCTACCCCGCTGCTAAAAATTCTAGTTCTTTATGAACCAGATATAAGGTCTGGCTGCTGTCTAAAATCTCCCGACATGGCCTCGATAAAATATCAGCTATCATTTTAGTCCCAGGAATGTGTCTATACGTATATAAGGGATTATCCATCAGTAACGATACTCGGTACATCTTACTAGAGAGATCCCGGTGTTTACGTAAATACTCTAAATTTTTAGCATCCACATAAATATTACACCGTCTTCCCCAAATATAATACTCAATCTGAGAGCTTTTTTGAGCTTCATATAAGCCGTATAGTTCCCTAACGATAGAAGACTACTTGGAAAATGGTTTAGAGAAAACTCAACAAAAAGACACAACGACTCCCATCCTTCCGTCATCTTTTTCCTGACAAAGAATAGCCCCGATCCCATTTCTAGAGGAGTCAACAAATAATTCAAAATCCTTTTCAGGGTTTGCCATATGAATTACAATTTCACTATCTTTACGAGTTATTTGTCCAACTAAGGACAACCAAGCGATCTCTTGCTCTTCCTTCCATGCCCATGCTTGGGTTTTCTTTAATAGTTTTGTCAAAGGAGCTATTAAATCATGATATTTAAGATAAAAGAATTTGTAATAGTTGAAAAGTCCTAATTGAGATCTTAATTCTGAAATATTTTCTGGCCTTACTAATTTTTCAATAGCATCTAATTTGGATAATTGAGATCTAATTTTGTCACGTGACACTATGAATCCTAATACTGGAATGAATTCTTTAAAAAGTTGTGACTTAGACGCTGACAATTTAATGTTATGAGTTTTTAAACGCTCAAAGAATCTCTTGAGATGAAATAAGTGTCATTAGGGTTTGAAGGTTCTGTTTTAATAAATACATCTTCAAAGAAATTAAAATAAAGGAACGGTAACTTTCTGGAAATAATTTATCCATGAAGCTAGCGAAAGCTTCTGGCCCAAATACACTTCCCTGTGGTATTCTTGTGTAGCAATGGCTGCGGCCAGTTAAAGGTGATAAAAACGAGTAGAAACACAATAGAACTTTCCTTTCAACAAATTTTGTAAAATGTCAGAAGTTCGAGGGATTAGGAAGGCTGTCTTTCATGTTATTATTAACTGTACGTAAATCAATTAGAAATCGAGTATTTTCTCTGTTAAGTGCCTCATTTTTATTCACAGAATGTTTCCTTATAAGGAAAACAGGAGAAGGGAAAGGAGATGTCCTTTCCTCTATTATACCGGATTTCAGCATAGCTTGTATATGTTCTTCTAGCACTAAAGCCATTTTAT
The DNA here is from genome assembly GCF_049724085.1 of Artemia sp. Qi Xiang Cuo. Lineage (NCBI taxonomy): Eukaryota > Metazoa > Arthropoda > Branchiopoda > Anostraca > Artemiidae > Artemia > Artemia sp. Qi Xiang Cuo. The sequence goes on along the minus strand of NC_142797.1, from coordinate 46,113,759 downwards.
GGGGAATTCTAAATTGCTTAGGTGGTTTGAAATCTGTTTCAGGTGGTATATCAGACTGAAAAACCATTAAATCATTTTTACATACATCATACGCGTGTTTAAAAAAGCAGCTTTTATTATCTAAAAGCAATTGAACTAACTCTTGGAAAACTATTTTGGGTACGGTAGAACGATCAAACTTAGAAAGAAATTCTTCATCCTCCCAAGTAGCCTCCTGCCTGTCCTCGACTGACTTTACCTCGTCAGAAGTTTCTGAAAATGCTACTAAAGGTTGTTTGGGCACACGCGAAAAGTTTGGTATTTCTGCGTAATGTTTTAGCTCCAAGGTATCCTCAGAGTCATTAAAAATGAGAAGATATGTCTTATGTCCTTGAACAATACCTAAATAAGTATGTAAAAATTCTTCAAATTACTGTTTTCTGCAGTAATTAGCTTACAATCAACACTTTTAAATGTTGGGTCAACTCGTGTGTCAGACCTCGCTATTACGTTCCCGCAAGCTAGTGAATCATTATAACCCGCTTGATTTTTGACCCTCGTTCTAAATTCTAATTTCCTTTCATGAAAGTGCAAGGAACTGTCCAATTCTTGCATAATATTAAACCCTAAAATTACGGCGAATGGTAAATTATCACCTATCAAAAATTCCCAGTAAAGATAAACTGTCTTATTTGTACCAGGTAATATCAATGGTAACCTTGCAAGGCCCACTACAGGTAACTGATATCCTGATAGTAATTTAATCACAGTATTTTTACTTTTAAGAGGTTCTATATTAGGCTTGAAACAAGTAATTAAGGATGGCTTTCAAAATGAGATTATTTTCTTAACAACCATCCAAAAATGAGTCAATGTTCAAATTACATATAGAAATCCTATCAAACAGCGTGCAACAGTTCATATTAATGTTAGAAAAATTTTAAAAACAAGGCTTATGAAGAGATTTTGAAAAATCAAAAGCCAAAATAGACTCTTCAGTACTAATTGGCCCTTTTAGTTTCCCTGTTCTGTATTTTCAGCCTGAATAGCCTGTCGGCCTTTTTTAACAATTTCACAGTTATAAGTGTGATGATTATCTGTTTTACATATAACACAGAAAACACTTCTTCTCGGTTGTATATCAGGATTGTTACTAACGGAAGTTGAAGCATTAGCATTAGTTGTATGGATTGGAATCGGATTAGTGCCTTGATATCCATGAGTATTTCCTTGAGAATTAAACTAGTTATAAAAATTTATCCGTCTAGAGTAGCCAGATTGATTATTATAAGAAGACCAAAAATTCCTCGAATTCATTCTTCTGAAATTGCCCTGGTGGGGGGATCGACTTATGAACATTATTCAAAAACCGTCTTCTTCTAGGATCATAGCGAGAACCTCGGCTACTAAAATTAGCAGAGGGTGTTGACACCGCCACTGATAAGGAGGCCATCCCTGAACAAATTCCGTTAATTTCTTCATATAATTTAGCCCTTTGAAATACTTCTGTAATAATAGCAGTGAAGGCGAAGAAAAATTAAAGGGATTCTATTCATTATGTTAATTTAATTATTAAAAAAAATACAAAAAGGATTTATAATCATTAAATTACAAAAAAGGTTTATAATCTGCTCTCTCAAAATTAAGCGTAGCGTTAAAAAGAGGCGCTTTTAATGCAATAGAATCGCATCGCGTTTTCGCTGCCACCATTTTGGAAGAGAAGGGGGGTTCTTTCCTGGTGATGACTCCATGTCCAAACTCAGCCATGAGACCCGAGTACCCCTAAATAAGCCTCGAATAGAAGAAATTAAGCAAGTGCGAGAGATGTCTTGAGAAGATCCCAATCGTCGCAAAGAAATATACCAGCCAACACAGGCATGAGAAAAACTTAGATTTTATTATTAAAGAAGACGACTTTTTACTTAATACCTATGGCTATTACTAACCATAAGTCAACAATATTATTCAAAATCAAAGATCAATTCTTGCTCATATAATTGCTAGAAGGGAACTTTATTATTATTATTAAAGAAAAGCAAGCATTATAACTATTATATTAAGGCTAATATGTTCCTGCTTAGAAGAATCTAATAATAATATTAAAGAATGGGATATATACCCATTTACTAGGATTTTAACATAACAAAATTAAGAAATAGCAAGGAACATACCAGACTTACATTCTATAAGCATACAAGAAGCTTAAGCAAAGCTATAACCCCAACTGACTTCTATGGTCAGTATCGCGCCACATACAAAGATATGTTCCCCTATATTCGTCAAATAAACGTAGATAAAATCAATCCTTCTAAGAAAGGGTGTGTATTTCAAAATAAGGACACTGTTAAACAGGAAAAGGGTTACAAAATAAGTTCATCCGGTTCATAAATACTCTGAAAGAACATTAGTTTAAGCCAGATTCTACCAAATTAATATCACTTTGATATTAATTCTAAAATTAGAAGGGCATTTCTTACAGTTCTACGTAATTGGATTTGAAGGTGAAGCAATCTTGTGTAACTTTACTTCCGTACTAAAAAAGAGTTCAGTGTGTCAACATCTAGGATATTGTTCTTTAGTAATGGATGCTTTTACTCTATTGAATGTTGAAGGCGCTAACAATGGTGAAATGAAACCTAGAGTGCCTAATGGCCCAGTAGAAATTACAAGGGGTTGACGGCTAACCCTAGAATGGGACGAGATTTTTGCGCGAAACTTTATATCATTAAGCAAATTCAAGTTGGAAGAACCGTCATGCTTTTCAACAAAAGTGAATATAATGCATATACAAGGATTACAAGACGATGCATTAGTGAAAAATATTGAAGAGAACAATCTGAAAGAATCTATAAAAAGGAGTAAGTTCTTTACTAGTGACATCTATTGTTAGTCTATAATCGGTAGTGAGCGTGTCAGGAGTGATAATGACTGGATTTCAGAACCAAAAAATCTTACAGAATCTAGTAAAATTGAAAAAAAACTTGATTCTAGATGACAATGTTCTAGAGTTATCACTTCAAAGGAAAATATTTTCTCGAGAAATACTTAACAAATTAATGAGAACTGACTCTCCATCCTTGGACTATTGCCTGAAACGTCGTGGTCCAAATGCATTTACTCAATTTATCGATATACTAATTGAAATAAAACAAAATGATATCTTGATTTTGCTTTTAACACTACCTGGATTGCCATTTTGGAAAGAAACAAGAAATAACTCGAAATATCCTGTAAACAAGTTTTGTGACGTCACTTCACCTCATAGAAGACTTTCATCTTCCCCAGTCAGTTTCTTTTTGGAAATGAGACAGTTAAAATCAAAAAATGCTTTAAACATGTCAATTATACTTGTATATATTGGGCAGCTGGTCATTCTGTGATAAGTGTACATTTTTTGATGACTATAATGAAAGTGTAGGTTATACAATTCATGCAATTTGCACAGAGGATACGAAGTGAAAATTAAAGACTGTAATTCCTGTCTCGAAGAGATTTATGACTCTCATATTAGGGGTTTCCCATGCTTCAATTGTCACTATGACAAATATGACCAATGGGAAAATACTTACCCTCGCATGATTGCAAACAACCATAAACGTGATATCAGTTTATTTTAAGAGACTGGTATTGTCTTGGTTTTAAATTGCTTTGGGAAGAAGCTGGTCTACGCTTCAACAGCTAGAATAATAAAAGTGTCTGGTTTTACGAAATCGATGTGAAGATACAGGCTACTATTCTTAAAAACCTAGAGACTTTTATTTGGCTGTTACAAAAAGTGTTTCTTCATATGAGAATTTTGCGTGTGACATTGCTTCAAATGAGCAAATTGAAACGCGTGAATTATATAATATGAATCAAAATAGTGTTATTGACTTTACGAAGATATATAATAGAATAAAAGTTACAATATATTGTAGAAAATGTGACCCTGATTTTGCATGCCAAGATGAATATAGGTTGAATCCTGACAAGCTGCTGCAACTTTTCGTTTCCGAATACTACCTACAAAAGGAGGCCTTATTTTTGTGTAACTTTAGTAACTCAATTTCAGTAAAAGTTGGAATTCAGTAAAAAGGGAGATTGCCAGAAGGCTTTGTTTTTGTGTAACTTTAGTAACTCAATTTCAGTAAAGTTGGAATCCCCGTTGCTCCAATAGATCAGAAATAAAGAGTATTTCAAATTAGCCTAAACTTGAAAATACATTCGCTTTGTATATTGGCCATCACAAATTACCTACTCGTAAATTTTCAAGTGACATTTCTTTGTTTTAAATACTGAACAACATTTTGAACCCATAATGAATAGTTGAAGACCCAATCCAGACCAGTTTTGTATAAAAAAAGTTGAATATCGTAAAGTCTTACGACATTTCAAGCTTCTAGAATCAAGGCCCAAATTACTGGAAAAAACTACCTTTTAACAGAAAGTTGGGGATTGGCTAAAACGACGGAACAGAAAAGAAGCTAAGTGAATCAAAATTATGTACCAAATTGAATAAAATGTACGGACCAGAGAGAAATCGGGGTGATCTTGTGAGGAGAGCAGATTAGAAAGGAACTTTGGTAAGTAACCTTTTTAACTAATTATGGCAAGCACCAGCCTTGTTTCAATTTCTTTAAATGTGACAACCTTTAATACTGCCTTTTAACAGAAAACTACCTTTTAACAGATAGTTTATAATTTAATACGTTAAGAAGGGGGATTTAGAGGGAGAAGTTTACCCAGAGTCAGCTTAAAGCAACAAACAGGGTTAGTTTCTAGCCCAAGAAAAAGGGCAACCTTAAAACTTGTGACTTCGGTACTCAAGTTCGTTACAACTTCCGTTTAAGTGGGGGAAGATAAATAAATAAAAAATTGGTCAAATTTAGTCCTCTTTCTCCCCCCAGAAGGTGTGTGTTCAATTTTTCCGACGGTTGTTTCTGGCATACCAGTGACGAAAAGGTTTAAACAGTCTTCATTTGAGTAGTAATTTTGACAGTGTTTATTAATCTAGAATTATGTTTCTTTTTTCTTACGAGAATCGTCTGTAGCTTAAGGTTTTTTTTAGTGCTAATACGCTTGGTATTTTGGGAGCAGGCTCTAACCCTTTTGATCACATAAATCAGACCATTAATATTGACGAGTTGAAAGTGCAGTAATAGGCACTATTAGGGAATAAGGTTTCGATTGATTTTTTTATTAGTAAATAGGAAATTGAAAAATTGGAAACAGAGGGTTGAGATTGGAGTAGCAGTAAAGAAAGCAGTATAATTAGAGAATACCCCCTTAAGCTTAAATGCTCCACAACGTGTTTATAGAAAAGGTGAAAGACTTGAGGGAGGTATGGAAAATCAATCAGGCCAGACTGGGATGGCTAGGCCCTTTGAGAAATGTAAGTCAATTTTAGATAGCCCAAGCATTCCCGAGACTAATCAACATCGGATAGGGTTGAACTCAGTACTAAGTCTACTGAGGGGGATCTTTCTTCCATGAAAGGGAACAGGCGCGGCAGGGATAGATGTTTGACCTCCGGATCTGTTGATGGCAAACTGGGTGAGGTCAGGATGATACGAATTGGTCCAAACAAGTGTGGAACCGAAGGCGGAACAGTTTTTTTAAGGGGGGGGGAGTGAAACTGAGCCTGCGGAAGACAACTTCTGGCGGTGCAACTTGCGAAGACCAGCATTCGAGAAGGAATTGCTGGCACGGAAGTAGTAACCTATTACGCACTTTCAACTGTACATTCAACCGTACATTCACGCCTACAAGAATATACAGTGTGGTTTCCCGTGGACATTGCAAAAAGCGACCAATCCTTTACCTATAAAGTGTTCAAGCATGCTTTGAAACTATAGTCGAGGTTGAATAAGATTTGAACGGTACATTCACGCCTACAAGAATATACAGTGTGGTTTCACGTGGACATTGCAAAAAAGCTGGCAAACCTTTACCTATAAAGTGGTCAAGCACGTTTTGAGAGTATAGTCAAGGTTGTATAACACAACCAGACTGGCTTTTTGTTATTAATATCAACTGTAAAAGAATATGCATCATAGCTTCACGTGCAGATTTTAAAAGAGTTGGCAAACCTATAAAGTGGCCCAACATGTTTTGAGAGTATAGTCGAGATTATATAACACAACAAGAGTGGTTTTTGAGGCAACATCCGTTTTTTATGGGGCCAATCAGAGACATCGGAGGTTGCTCCATATATGATAAGTTAATTGGTGATTGGGTTCAAATAGAAAGGAGTGATTTACATTCGTCCTTAAGATTTTGCATATACTGGTCATGCATTATGATTCAATTTTCATAATGTTTTAGCATATCATAGATAATACACTAAATATTATTGACTTTGAAGTTATGCCTAGATGGATTTTCAATGTGAGTACTGCGTTGTAAATTTCTTATTTTATTTCCAAATAGAATAATTTTACCATCTCTCCAGTAAATTCAAATTTCAGGGGGCATAGCCCCTCCCCAAACAATACAAACCCTACAATATGATGATTATAGTCGCTAGAAAACGTAAAATACGCACTTTTTTCTATTATGTAAACCTAATCGCCGATCCCCTCCTCTGTTTACGAGTTTAATTAATTAGATTTAGTTCTTTTCGTTCGAAATGTCCTTTTTTCCCATTGTCAAAAATCTTTTTCCGGTCTAAAACCACCTGTGTTTATAATTACAAAAAGGACCGTTTTTGGAACCAGACTTCAAGCATGTCTTATCTGAATTATGAAAACAAAAGGTTGGTGATTAAGACGGGCTTTGTGTAATTCTAGCCAGAAACTCAGAATTGATATACAGTCAAATCGTATTCAAAATATTTTCTAGGAAAGAAATTTAAGTTTTATAAACTTAGTCGTAGTTAGTTGAAACTGTGCATAAATATCTTAATTTTTAGTCTAATTGCGTGGCTACTAAAGGAACAATGAGCATTTTTTTCTGTATTTCTTTGTGCTTTCGCAAGAAAATAGCTCGCCTTTAACGAACTTAGCCGTAGTTAGTTAAAAGTGTGCATAAATATCTTCATTTTTTCTTCTTTAAAAAGGGAAATCGTTTTTCCATACTAAATTTTTCTTCTTTTTTAAGGAGGAGGAGGATTCATACAATTACTCTCCCCCTGAAAAGAGAGCAAGATGGAAAAATTCCACATCGATGCAAGCTGCAAGGCCTTCCATCATCCGATATGCTAGTTCCATTACAAGTGCTCTGGACCAGCCAATGACCACACAACTTTTAATGCCAGGAGTCTCTCACGCCAGCGCCAGCTCTGCACAAACCGCGATGCAACCAGGTAGAAAATTCAAGAAAGAATGGATGGCTTCACATAATGAATCAGCTTCGTATAATCAAGATCGTGAGGCCACCCCCCTTCATGCTTTTCCAGGGACTTCAGGCATACAAGTGCAGTCTGAATTGGGAAATGTAGGTATTTTACCTCTACCTTCTACCTGATTATAGAAATATCTACCTATTTCTTTCCAACTTTTTTTTAATCTTTTATTTTCGCAATTTTTTTTCAACACTCTAAGAGTGTATGTCAGAGATATTAAAATATTAATCCCTTGCCCCCAACCATTGTTTTAAATTTCTCTGCTCCCCTCAGAGATAGCTGAATATAATGTTTTTTTTTTTATTGTAAAAGAAAACAATCTTTTGATTCTTTCTTAACTTTCTGGGGGTGGGGTGGAGGCAAGTATTTAGTTTAAATAATGCTAGGAGGAATTGAGTTTTGTGGGTGGGGTGAAAAATGGAACTTATTCAATATTCTGGTAGACATACGACAAAAAATGCTTCAGCATAAATATGGGTTTTGCATCTTTCTGAATTTTCTGGGGAGGGGGTGGGGTGGAGGCAAGTATTTAGTTTAATAATAATGCTAGGTGGAATTGAGTTTTGTCGGTGGGGTGAAAAATGGTACTTATTCAATATCCTGGTAGACATACGACTAAAAATGCTTCAGCATAAATATGGGTATTGCGTCTTTCTGAACTTTCTGGGGGTGGGGGATGGGGGCAAGTATTTAGGTAAAATAATGCTAGGAGGATTTTTTTTTGTGGGTGGGGTGAAAAATGGTACTTATTCAATATCCTGGTAAACATGCCACTAAAAATGCTTCAGCATAAATACGATATTGCGTATCTATTAACTTTCTGGGGAGGGGGTGGGGTGGAGGCAAGTATCTAGTTAAAATAATGCTAGGAGGAATTGAGTTTTGTGGGTGGGGTGAAAAATGGTACTTATTCAATATCTTGGTAAACATACGACTAGAAATGCTTCAGCATAAATAGGGTATTGCGTCTTTCTGAACTTTCTTGCGAGGGGGGATTGAGGCAAATATTTACTTTAAATAATGCTAGGAGGAATTGAGTTTTGTGGGTGGGGTGAAAAATGGTACTTATTCAATATCCTGGTAAACATACGACTAGAAATGCTTCAGCATAAATAGGGTATTGCGCTTTTCTGATATTTCTGGGGCGGGGGCGGGGGCAAGTATTTAGTTAAAATAATGCTAGGAGGAATTGAGTTTTATGAGTGGGGTGAAAAATGAATATGGTTTTTCAACTTTATAAAATAATGGTTATTTCACATAGAAAATAAACCTTTTTTCTATAGATTAATGAAATAGCAGCGCCATCTTCATTGGGTCATGAAACATCAACATTTAGTGGAGCTGAATCAATCCTAGCACTACCAGTGGAGTTTAGAGATGAACCTGCATTAGTTCTAGACAATATGGAGTGGCATAGGGGTTTTCTAAATGATTGTTTTGGGGACATGGCCAGCCTGGACGATTTAACTTGTGACATTGACATGGTGGAGGACCCGGAATGGACAGATAGATTTATGCGAGAGCATTTAGTCGATGTTAGTAGTGCATCCGAACCGGGTCCTCATAAAGAAATTCCATCACAAGACAATACAGGCTGGCTTAATCAGCTATCCCCAAACACCCTGGAATACATACTAACTGACTTAGAGGACTTCATGCCATCTCCATCCATTGCAATTGAACAGACTGGGGGCGGTGCTATTGACAATTATATGTCACCCCCACCATCCTGGTTAATGATACAACTAGTAGTAGTAGTAATAACGATACAGCAGCAACAAAAGTACCCGCTCTTCCAGATTTTTTTCTATCCAGCTCTGCTTGCACCACAAAAAGGTCTACAGCGCAAAATTCGGTGACCCCTTTAACTCTCTAGTGTCGGGGGATATAATAACAGATCCCCAGGCCATTACACATTTATATACTAATAATATTCGAGCCATTCTTGAACAACAGTTGGGGGCGTGGGGGTGGGGGTTAGTTTAAAGGCATAAAGAGGACTAAAAATATTTTTTTATTAACATGCGAGAGAGCTACATTCGAAATACTTGAAAACAGAGATGTTAGACATTCGCACGCATTGATCAAATCATGGGGAGGTTTTTCTAGTTTGGATTAATATCATTCAAACTAAGTGGGAAAATTATAACGAGGGGAGTAGTGGGTCGGTGGTTTTATTTATTGAAAGTTTAGATGTTAATATTTGTAGATTTAAAAAGTATTTTATTTTAAGAGGGGGGAGTGGGCCAAGGGGTATTGAATTAAAATATCATTCAGATTTGGAGGGAAGTAGGGGGATACAACGAATCTGTTTCGATACGAGGCTACAGTGTTTCAAGTATGCATTTTTAATTGGCGCCTAAAGACCAATTCAAAACGATGCCACTAAGAAAAAGTTGGATAAAATGGTAGTTAATGGTAGGGAGGGTTCAAAGTTCCCAATAGTAGATTTTAATTGTTTAAATGGTCAATTTTCCGTGACACTAGAAGGAATAGATATTTTCGAGCGGGCTAATAGACATTGAAATATTGGTGTCACGGTGTTATAGTATGAAACAGAATTTGAGGAGGGTCATCGTTCCGATAAGAAGGGCGTATTATTTCCAGTGAGGGCTCCTTCAATTGAATCAGTGGAACATTGGGTGTGGCTTTTATACACTCCACCCACAGACCCTGATTCAATTGGTCATTTTAATCCAATTACCGATATTAGTAGGGTTCTATGTGAGGGTAAAAAGTGGAATGGTGTGTGTTATTACTGTCCAACATGCCTCGCCAAATTTCGCTCTGATTTAAAGTTAAAGCATCACATGAAACACTGTAAACGTCATGGATACCAGGCTGTAGAGACAGTAAGTGGAGATAGAGCGATCTCACGTTATAAAAATTTCCAAAACACGCTCCTGCAGAGCAATAAGATCAATTTAGACTGCGAAGCGAAACTCACAAACGTGTACGATTCGTCAAATCCAAATCGTGTTAAAATACATGAAGCCATGGCGGCCCATTACACTCACGCGTAACGGGAATCCAGTAATACAATCCAAGGGCTCGACCTAGTTGAGAAATCTGGTCACAGCAAAGACTACATAGCCTTGACATTTGTCAGTCTAATGAAAACATCGACCGTTGCAATTTCAAGCCTTCAGTATACAACTTATCCCATACTCCTATCATCAGACGACATAATGGCTATTAAAAATCGTAAAATGTGTTGGGGTTTCAAGGGAGAATTTGATGATGGTTTTGGGAATGGGGGGAGGAGGAAGGTGATCAACCATGATCATTTGTGGCAGGAAATTACATCGGGGGGGGGGGTAACTTTAGAGGGCTAGCACATCAGTCGTGCAATTTAAACCTTAGATAGCAAAATTTCGTTCCTGTTTTTATACACAATTCCAATTACGACTTAAAGTTTGTTCTACCGGCATTGGCCTGCATCGCAAAGGGTGGAGTTGTAGATGACGCATGGATAGATGGTTCTTTTTCATATAAAATCATACCCAAATCATCGGAGAAGCTACTGCTGCTAGAATTTATGTGGAAAACAGTTGACAAGGGTAACACGTGCCTGAATAAAATCCGTTTTTTAGACTCTTTTAGCTTCTTCCCCAAATCTTTAAGTCAATTGATACAGGTACAGAAAAGTGACAGTTTTGATAGCTTTCCCCTCCTCAAACAGCACTTCCCCGATGATGAAATGTATGATTTATTAACGTATAAGTGTATATATCCATATAATTATTACAACTCTGACTCGAGGCTAGATGAGGTGTCATTACCGCCCATTGAAGCTTTTTACAATTCTCTTACTGAGAGTGAGTGCACCACTTGCGACTACGAATTTGCTAAAAGGGTTTGGGCAAAGGACAGACGTAAAAATGAGTGGGATTATTGCAAACTATACTTGGCCAGTGACGTACTCACTCTTCTGGACATTGTGTGCAAAAATACGGATAAAATCTATGGGGAATTTGGGTTGGATTTAGGGTATTATTTTTCCACTACTCATCTGGTGATTGACTTGATACTTAAAATCAGCAAAGAAGAAATAGGTATTATCGCTGATGTGTATCAGAATCTTTTGGTAGAGATATAACTGTGGGGTGGGTATGTTTTATGGGGATCGTATCTTGAAAACTGATCTGACCGGACAGCACACCTATGAAAAGTCAGACGCAGTTTTTTTGGATATGAACTCTCTTTACCCATCGGCAATGTCTCACTACTGTTTGCCGTGTGGCAATTATAAATGGCTTGACAATCCATGGGCTTCGAATTTCCCCAACATTGCTAGTGTTGAGGAGAATGGAGCACAGGGATGGTTTTTTTTAATTGACGGTGAAATACCCATGGAAATCCATGACTCGGTAAAAGACTTTGTTTTTTCGTGCATAAATAGACCGGTGGGTAGGGACTCTCTGAGCCCCTACAATTTATCTTTAGTAGAGGATGGGAGTATGCACTGGGTACCTTCAAAACAAAAACTAATTGACGACCTCAACCCGAAACAGAATATCGATGCTCATCACGTGCTATTGAAATGGATGGTGTCTAATGGTTTCAAGGTCACAAAGATTCATAGAGCCCTCCAATTTGATCAAAAGCCTTACATGAAAACGTTTATTGACACCTTAGTCAGTAGCGTTCACAAGCGAAAACGAAAGTTGAAAAAAGTCTAAAAATTCATTTTGAACTCAGCTTTCGGTAAAATGTGCGAAAGCACACGAAACAGAAGTCGATGTGACATTGTAACCAATCCCAATAATTGTGCTCGAATCATTGTGGATCCAAACTTCACATCGTTCTCAATCATAGACTCTGATATGGTGCTCCCACATCGCAAGAAAAGAAACATTGTTCTAAATAAAAATATTGCAGGCGGGAGTGCAATAACTGAAATATCTAAGAAATTCATGTTGTCATTTTATTATAATGTATGCAAGGTACAGTGGCCGATTGAGGGACAAGTTCAAGTGTATTACGGGGACACTGATTCACTCCTGTTAAAAGTCAAAACGGAAAATCTATTGAAGGATTTGGAAAATGGTGAGTTTATTAGCTCACGAATAGACTACACTAATTGGTATGAATCCCTCTACCCAGAGCTAGTGAAACGGCAGGCCCCAAATCAATTGTTAATGCTAAAATCTGAAACGGGTAGCGATCTGATATCCAGTGGTGTGTTTCCTGGACCGAAGGTATACTGTGTGGAAACGCACAACAGGGATATCAAACAAGTTTGCCAAGGGGTACCTACACACTTTGTAAAAAATTATTTCGACATGAGTGTGTATAGAAACTGTGTGGAACGTAGTTTAGTCTCAAGAGCGCAAGTCATGGCGATTCGCTCTTTACAATTTAAAAACTACACAGTTAGAGTTGAGAAAAACGCCATGTCGGCCATATCGGACAAAGTCTATGTACTTGAGGATGCTGTGAAGGTACTACCACACGGTCATTATTTAAATACAGACCGAGTTGAATGTATGGAGTACAGAAAACAACTCGGTCTAGAAAAATTAACTTAAATTCATTAAAAAAGTATAAATTGGGTGGGAGGGTTTTTTGGTCAATGGGTGTTTTTAAATTCTTTTTTTTATATCTCAAACAATTTTCACTGTGTTTTTGCAAGGCAGATCAATTTCCAGTATTCAATGCCAGCCCCGCCCCCGGCCCACCACATTGGGCCCCCGCTTCCCGGCCCTCGGCGCTTCCCGGCCCACCGCAGTGGCTGCCCTCCCGGGGGGGGGGACCCCATACCAAATTTAAAATGCTGTAAATAAAAGTGATATTATTAATTTAAGTGCATTAGTCATTAAATGTTGTATTTTTTATAAATAAATTTAAAAAAGTGTTTTTTTTGTCTAGTGCCCATGTAAATGTTGTATTTTTTATTAAAAATAAATTATTTAAAAGTGTATTTTTTCATGTATAATTTGCTTTTTTCAATGTAGTATTTTTTAACCGTTGTTACTTTTTTATATGTGTATAATAAAAGAAAATATAATTATTTATTCGTCTTCTTATTATTATTATTCTTGAACGGACTAGTAATAGGGAAATTATTTAGTCATTAGACAGCTATAGTCTACAGTTAGTTGTCTCGGTGAACTGTTTAAGGGAACATGTATCAATTTAAAACACCATTCAGATCATTTCTATGTGGACCGTCAATGTCAGGCAAAACAACACTCTTAACTAAAATAATTAAAAATTGCGATAAAATGTTTGTGGAAAAGCCGAAAAAAATCTACTATTGTTACAGTATTTGGCAGGAGTCATACGATGAAATAAAAGCAATTGCCACGACGGGATTGGTGCAGATACAATTCATACAGGGACTTGATATTTTCAGCATTATTGAACCAAACTCTTGGCTGATTATTGACGATCTGGCTGAATCAATTGAACAATAGCTCCTCTATACAACTTTCTAAATACATTAAACTTCCCCAAAAGCCTTATTAGCAATAGACAAATTCTAAACAAAATAAATGAACATGCATCAACATCAACAACAACAACCCCATTAAAATATGAAGAGGAAATGCTACAACTGTTCACTGTTCGCTCTCATCATGAACAGATTTCCGTTACTCTGGTTCTACACAATCTCTTTCATCAGAGCAAATGTATGCGAAAACTTGCATTGAACTGCACCTACTATATCATCTACAGAGTTGTTTGTGATTCTAGCTCACTAATAACTCTCAATAAACAAATGTACCCCGGTGCCCCTAGATTTCTGCTCTCAGCATACAATCAGGCAACTAATAAACCCTACTGCTATATCCTATTGGATTTTAATCAAAATAAACCCGAGGATCTGCGTGTAGTCACAGATATTTTTGACAATGAAATTACAGTATATCTGTCCGTGAACACTAAAAAGACCTATTAGTTGCTATCATGACACTGAAGAAATTAAATGAAAATAGACATTTATATTCCGTTCTAAGCGGTTCAAAACCCTTCCTTAGGAAAGCCATTCTCGAACATGGTACTGACAATGATTTCATTAATCTAATATCTAAACTTTGTTCCAATTTGACAAAGGACAATGTTTACCTGCTAGAAGTAGTTGAGCAACAGGCAAAGCAACATCGTTCTATTGTACGTACATTGGCCTCTAAAAAGAAAGGAAAGAATTTTAAAAATAAACGACTTCTTCAGGCGGGCGGTAGCTTTTTCACACTTTTACTGCCAGTAATTGCAGGACTTTTAAACAGTTTTCTCTAGTGAGAGAATGGTAAAACCCTATAAATTGACTCCAATAGAACTCGCTCTCTCACCCGTGGAACACTTTGAGAACAATCTGAGTAAATTCATTGACAACGAGAATATTGAGGATGATAAAAAACTGCTTTTACTTCAAGATGCACTTGGCTAAGTGGACAAACATAAGTCCTGTCGTGCGAAGGCCAGTGGTACTGACCATAAAAAAGAATCATCTCCTCAGGATTCTGCTGCTGCTGCTGGTATAACAATATTAAAGACGGAGTAATTGTTTTAAATTTTTTCTAATATTTTAATCCTAAGCCCCAAAACTTAGGGTGAACAAAGTAAACGACTCCTAACCTATATCATGGAAAGTGGTCAATATCATGTTCAAATTGATAGCAATGGGAAACAGATTTTAATTCAGGGCAAGAGCTATAATCTACTTGATTTAATCTATGATATGGTTGCAAATCGTAAAGGACTATTATCATTTGACGCTCCTCTATACAACTTTCTAAATACATTAAACTTCCCCAAAAGCCTTATTAGCAATAGACAAATTCTAAAAAAATTAAATGAACATGCATCATCAACAACAACAACAACAACCCCATTAAAACATGAAGAAGAAGAAGAAGAAGAAGATTTTAAATCAATCTTGGAAAATACTAGCACACCTAGTGGAAACTTGACAATGGTGGCTAGGAGGAGCAGCAGCACACCATTGATAGCTAGACAAAAGCGAAAACGTATCAAGTCACCATGACCCCCATCTCCAGCCACAACTAGTATACAAAAAGGTAGCGGACGTTTTACTTCGTGTTTACGTTCAAAATGGTTGAAGTTCTGAAAGGTGTTTATGAAAATATTGGTGAAGCGGGGAGTTTAAGTTCCCCCACCACTCTTTCCAAAGCCACTGGTGTTTACACTAAAAGTGTACACGACTATCTACAAAATGAATCAAGTTAGACTCTGCACAGAAATCATAGGCTTCGTTCTTATCATTATCGAAAAACTAGAGCCTTTTTCCCATTGCATATAATGGAAGCAGATCTCCTGACTCTAGATGAAATTCAACGACGTCGCAATACACCGTACAAGTACATTCTACTTACAATCACTGTTTATAGCCGTTATGCATATGCAATTCCATTGCGCTCGAAGAGAGTTGTTGAAGTTGCTCAGGCTATAGAAAGTATTCTCGAACAGGATTCGTATAAAAAAAATTCAAACGGATCGCGGTAGTGAATTTTTTAATCCCCATGTTGCAAAAGTACTAGTGAAATATAGTATGCTGCTCCACCATAGTCATAGTCCCATAAAGGCTGCAATAGCCGAACGTTTGATAAGAAATATTCGGCTTTTAATTTCAAGATATTGTACATTGAAAAATACACCGGCTTTTATTCATGATTTAGATAAAATCATGTTGATTTATAATCAACCACCTCATCATCCAACTCAACCCCAAAAGAAGTTCATCATTCTGATCATGATACAATTGACACCTTTCATAAACAATATTCCAATGAAACGATTGTCAAGAAGAAAAATAAATTCAAAGTCGGTGATACTGTTCGAATTAATAGAACAACTAATGTTTTTGAAAAGGGGAATTACTTGTGGTCCACAGAACTTTTTAAAGTGGCAAAAATCCTAGACACTAAACCCTTAACTTATCGTTTGCGCGACACCAAAGATGAAGATTCTCGGCGTCTTTTATGACTATGAACTACAAAAAGTAAAAAAAAATAGTGAAATCTATCAGATTGAAAAGATATTAAAGACTCGTACTCGCAGGGGTAGGAAACAGTTACTTGTTCGGTGGCTAGGATACAACTCTGATTTTGATTCTTGGATTCGTGTATTAAGGCGAAAATTTTGGGGAATGTTGAAACAGTGTTGAACTGAGCCAAAACACACGATGCGGATACAGGTTGCCAGGAAAATATATCAGCAATGCCCCATTTCAATGAAGGTTTTGGCAGTTATTAAACTAAATCAAAATGAACTGTGAGAATTTAAATTGTCAAAAGAGTGTAAATGCAATATCTTAGGAACAGCTTACACTACTAAGTTGGAACTTTCAGCGTATGTTTTGGCGGATATTTAAATAAACAAAAGGTCCTTTGTGTTTACTACTAATACTACAACTATGATTTTTGTAACTAATGAAGCTAAAGGTATTAAAGTGAAACTTTTAGGGAGCGTTTAGGGGTGTTTTCAATTAAACAAAAAAACTATATTAATGCTGGTTTTCAAAAGGGCATAAAATTGATATTATAGGCAGTACAGCGCTATCGAAGAAACTTTTAAAGGAGCTCATTTCATTGGAAATTAAAAGTTCTAGTTTCAGCTCGCTTTGAGTTTGGCTCGGTTATTTATTTTAATTTCTGTTCGTTTTGGGTTTAATTTATTTGCGGATGGTGATTTGCGGTAATTTTACGCTTGGAAAATGTTTATACTTTATTTCTGCTTATTTTTGATTTAATGTAGGTCTTTGCTTTTCTTTAAAAAACTCATCTGGTGCAAAAACTTCGTAAATTACTCTCTGTTTGTTCTTTACTAAAAGTTTTTTTTTCACCAAGGCACTTCGTATAGAACGAGTTGTCGTAGAAACTTCGGAAGGATCTCATTTGATTGAAAATTGAAAGTCCTAGTACCCTTTTTACGTGTGTCCATATTTTCAAAAGGGTGTATGCTATTAAAAATTGTAGAAGTATTTTCTTCAACATATAAATAGTAAGTCAAACTATAGTTTCTTATTGAGAAAAAAACAAATAAGAATTAAAATACTCTTTTCTTTACCAGTGAAAAATACTATGTTAATGTTCGTTTGGGTTTTATTTATTCTTTGACAGTAATTTCTAGATGTTATAAGTTTGAACCATTATAGAACTTTATTTCTGCTGGTCTTAAGCTTTAATATGTTTTTTTTCTTTTCTTAGAAAAACTTCTTTTTCGGTAAGTTTTTTCAAAATTATTAACTTCTGTCCGTTTTTGTTTACCATATATATATATATATATATATATATATATATATATATATATATATATATATATATATATATATATATATATATATATATATATATATATATATATATATATATATATATATATATATATATATATATATATATATATATATATATATATATATATAGAGATATATAGATATATATATATATATATATATATATATATATATATATATATATATAAAAAAATATATATATATATATATATATATATATATATATATATATATATATATATATATATATATATATATATATATATATATATATATATATATATATATATATATATATATATATATATATATATATATATATATATATATATATATATATATATATATATATATATATATATAATATATATATATATATATATATAGTTGATTATTCTTAGCCGTTCTTGACAACAACTTTTATGTCAAAATTTTTAAGTCAAAATTTAAACAACGAACACGTAAAACATTCAACTATCCCATTTCCCTATCTCTTTTTCAGGCCTATTTCAAAATTCTTATAACTTGCTGTTCACAATAACATTTTGCTATTAATACTAGTCGAAATAATAGTAACCATTCCAGAATCAGCTACAAATGGCAATGTTTATTATCAAGCGTTTTTAAAGCACATTTTTCAAATATCTGGTTACTATGAGCCGTGACCGCGATTCTCTTTACTGGAGACAAACTGTTTGTTGAGCTTCCCAGTTTCAAAGAACGAAAGGCCGAATTCAGGGTTTCCACTTGGCCGGTTGGTGCCACTTTGGGTGGCCAAATAGTGTCAATTTTGTGTAAAAGTGCCATTTTCCAAAAATCCAAAAGTGTCATATCACCAAGCTTTTTAAATTGAAAATATTGACCAATCCGCTTGGGATCATCCCCGCGTGGTTTCCCACATCTTTAACTTCTTCAACGTGAAATGTCGTATTTAATAGCATCCATGTACTACACAAAAGAAATTTTAATTTTACTCGGTTGGAGCTGATGTTCAGCTTTGTATATTAATTCGACTATTCTCGACTTTCCAGCCCTCCTCTTGAGAACCTGCAACAATGTAAATGTCACATGCTGCATGAAATGGGCACTCGTCCCGCATGGTACATTCGTCTCTTTTTTTTCAAAACCTAGTGAAAAACTATAAGACAGCTATACAATGTAATCTATTTATCACAACCTGAATATAATAAGTTTCACGAGAACTCTCGCCACTCCCAGTAAATTTTTCTTTACGATGTCTCCAGTGACTAGGGCAAAGGAACAGTCAACTAGCATTTTAAGTATCAATATGAAAGCACCTTTATAATAAAAAAAAACAATCATTTAAATGTTTCAGCGTGAAAGCACATTTACAATCAAATATTAGTGGGATTACAATAACTAAAATGAGGAAGTGCGTCCAAATTCAAAAATTTAAGTAAGAAAAAAAAAGCGAAATTAGATTTTGATTTTGCTAATGATTGCATAGGGTTAAAGATAATGGAAGTTTTGGTATCAATTTTGTTTTTAATAGGATGGTTATGTATGAATATTCTTTTGTCCATTGCCAAGAGTTCAAAGAAAAGTGTGAACGGAAATCTCGGAGCTTAATTTTGCGTTACTGGCCCATTCACTGAAGAGGTCGATAAATATTCTTGCGGGACACCAGTGAGCTCGGTGGATGTTTTTGCTTGACTCAGTTAATAATTAATGTCACGGGTGAAATTTTCAGTCACTGGGCTTCAAGAGTTCCAGTTACGGAAATCGATGAAAATACGCGTAAAGTTAAGCAGTCACTGGCCCAGTGACTGGTTACAATAGTTACAGCTATTAACATAGTGGTCCAAAAATACACTCTTAGCTTTTCTTGCTCTTTTCTTCTTTGAATTGTAGTCAACCCTCAACTAATAAAACATAAAAATTGAATTTGGACCCACTCAAGAATTGCAAACTGCTTGACTGACTTATCGTCTATGAGCCTACAAATTATTGCAACAACACAAAATAGTTGAACTAAACAACTGAAAACAATTGAAGGCTTCTCCACCACATTGCAGTTAAATGTCTGTCTCTGTCCCCTCCATTGTCAAGTATTTCGTACCCGAGGATCACTGGGTGATCTTCGCTTATCAGTGACAAGAAAAAGAATGATCACATTTCTCACACACAGATAGAGATAAACGACTTTACATTTTTCACTGCACAGTAAGATTCTTGCATCCACTATTTGCTGCGCACAGAGTTAAAATAAAATTCTTAACTGACAGAAAAAGGATATCGATGTATATCTACATTGACAGTTTTCCTTCCCGTTTTTAGTCTGAAAAAATTCTTTTTTTTTGTAAAATAGTGCTACTTAGCAAAAAAGGTGCACTTTTGCTAAAAAGTGTCCTAATAGTGTCAGGTGTCCCAAAAAGTGTCATTTAAAAAAAAATTGTCAAAAGTGACACTAAAGTGTCACCGGTGGCAACCCTGGCCGCATTGCAGCGCGGTTGAATATTGGTTTCTAAAGATGTACGTAGTCCATGCGAAATGGTTACCATTTAGGATCATTTTACAGCGATTTTTTATTATGTTACAGTGTACAAGTGGTGTATGATTTTTTCTCACCTTTTATGGAGGAGGCTTGTACATCTTTGTGTAAGTGGGAGATGGTCGTCAAAAGTTTTTTCGCCCAAATTATTTCACTCTTAATTTAGTATGTTTACTTAGTATACAAGTTAGTTTTTAACTATTTATTAGTATGTTTATATATAACTATTTTAACATTTAGTATGTTTTTAACTATTTACTTAGTACACAAATTACTTATTAGCCTAAGATAAGCGATTGATAAAGTTTTAGGGGGGCGGGTGGAGTTTGGATATGCGATGATCCGATTGTCACGCTTTGGTTGGTATTAAGAAGATTCTAAATTATGAGACGATATCAATTATGAGTTTCATAGATTAAAAACAAACTTCTTTCATCAGATAAAAAACCTTTAGCAAAGATTTTGATCAGTATAAGGAAATGAAGGGTTAATAAAACTTATAATTTGGTAGCTGGTTCCATGTGGAATCAAGTTTTTGCCAGGTTTTTGCCAGGTTGTGTGTGTGTGTGGGGGGGGGGGGGTAGCTGCGCTTTGATCACTTTTACTCTTAAAAAGTGCACTAGAACTTGTGATTATCAATCCAATGAGTCCCCTCCAAAGCATATATGACCACCCTTTTTATGAGAACCTTATATGTACCAAGGGCATAACTTACAACGCTTTCCCCGAGAGCTGCAGGGGGGGGGGGGGGTAAATTCCTCACAGACATAATTTCCGAAACCTTCAACTACGATGAATATAAATTATTATCTCCAAAGTATGATGAAATCTCAAAATCTCTAAAAATTAATAAAGCCCCAGGCCCGGATGGTATTCAGTCAGAACTATTAAAATCAGGCCCAAAAGAACTGGTCGATATCTATCACAAAGTCATAACAAGTGTCTGGGAAACGGGCCGCTTCCCTAGATCTTGGGTGAAGGCCACCACGGTCCCCCTTTTTAAAAAGGGGGTAAAGGGCGACTGTAACAACTACAGACCAATAAGATTAACTAGCCAACCGGCGAAGATTCTTACAAAAATACTCCTTGACTGTCTGAAATCTCTGACAAACCATATCTTAGAGGAATACCAAGCAGGCTTTCGAAACGACCGCTCTACCATAGACCAGAATTTATCCACTCGGCAAATGATGGAGAAGTATATCGAGTTTGAGAAAGAGCTGCTACTACTCTTCATCGATTTCAAGCAGGTTTTTAACTTGATATGACGAGATGGATTATGGCACATCCTGCTACACTATGGAGCCCCTGAAAACACAGTAATCCTGATAAGAGACATGTATTCACATTCGTCAGCCAAGTCCAAACGCCCGAGGGATTGACAAAGGAGTTTCTGACACCAGCGGACGTTCTCCAAGGTTGCCTCTTGTCACCCCGCCTCTTTAACCTATTTCCCAACACTGCGATATTATTTTCTCGATACCTCTGACCTCGCAGAGATTGGAGAATAGCTTATTCATAAAATGGCATTCGCAGATGACATCGAGAAACTCAATAGTCAAGAGCATCTGCTCCAAGCTGACACCGACACACTAGTGTCAGCAACCGAGGGCTTAGGGATGGTCGTTAATACAGCCAAAACCAAGGTTTTACAGGTGTCTGGAGACACTGCTTCAAGAAACGTGCAGCTAACAATAAAAGGAGAGCCATTAGAAAATTTTGACTCCTTCGTCTACCTTAGGAGCCTCCTAACTTCTGATAACGACTTCTCGAAATTGATCAAGCGAAAACTCGGCCCGGCATGTGCCCGCTTCAAGAACCTCTTGCCAATCTGGAAAAACAAGACTCTGTCAACTTCTCTGAAGGTGCGACTATTCAACTCTTTCATAATACCAATAGCTTTATACTCAAGTGAAACTTGGTCAATAAAGGCTGATGATGAGTGAAGAATCTCCTCTTTTGAAACTTAATGCCTTAGACGCATTGCGGGGATTACCTACATTGACCGAGTCTCAAATGAAGACCTCCGAAAACTACTCCGTTGTCCCCGCACCATCATGAACTGGGTCAGATGCCAACAAATCCGCTGGCTTGGCCATATACAACGAATGTCGGCCAATCAGCTTCCAAAAATCACGTTCAAAGGACATGTTCACGGCAAGCACCCCAGAGGCGGACCTCATAAGAGATGGACCGACAATTTCCTGGCCCATAACCTCCCCCAGCTACTTCGTCTAGCACCAGACTGATCGAACTACCGTCGCCACATTCATCATTTGCTCAGAAGAGAAGAAACCCCAGCAGAGCCACAAAGGCCGGACGGGACTTAAGTCAAGTCAGTATGATTGGAGGTGTTAAGGTAATTGCTGAGCGTGGAGGGGGTCTGTTTGATCTTAAATCACTTTAACTCTTAAATAGCACCATATAGCTTCCAATTTTTAATCAAATAAGCCCCATCTGATGTTTTTAAACGACCACCCATTCAATAAAAACCTTATATGCTTTCATAAAATAACTTTAAACCTGTCCCAAGGGCACTGGGGGGTTGTGTCATCCCTAGAGACATTATTGCATGTTCTTTCGACTATTTTGAAAAAAAATCGCTATTTCGTAATTTCAATCAGATGCGTTTGGTGAAAGGAGGGGATGTAAGAGGGGGGGGGGTTAAATGCCGTCCATCACTTTTGACGCTTAAAAAGGAAACTAGAACTTTCAATCTTCAACCAAATGAGCTTCTTCTAAAGGTAAACAACTGTATCTTCCATAAAAACATTAAAACCCCCCTGGGCATAACTTACAACTCTTGTCCCTAATCTCTGGGGTTTGTTTCAACCTCAAAATCTTTGTTATATGATATTTAGACTATTTTGAATAGAATAGCTATCTCACAATTTCTATTAAAAGCATGCCGGGACAATACGACGTGTGTGTGGGGGGGGGCTGCCCTCAGGTCACTTTGACTCTTAAAAATAGCACCAGAGCGTCTCATTACCAGTCCAGTGAGCCCCCTACGAAGTTTATATGACCGCTTTCTATATAAACCTTATATGCACCCAGGGCATTACTCATAACCCTTGCCCTTAGGGCTGGGGGGATTTTTTATCCTCAACAACATAATTTTAAGAACCTTCAAATACGTTGAACAAAATAGCTATCTCAAAATTTTGATTGGAAGTGATCAATATGAAAATGTTGATCGAAAATATATGGGGAAATGATGGGCATGGGGGGAGGGGGTGTTTATCCCTCCGATTACTTTTGAATAATAAATAGGGCAATAGCCCTCTCAATTTCCACGCGAATGATCCATTTTTGAATTTTTTACGAACGCTCTCTATAGAATCCGTACACGCCCCCAAGCCATAACTTACAACCTTAGCCCTGAGGGCTTTGGGGGAGGGGGGGTTCATACTCGAACACGAGATTTCTGGACCCTTCAACTAGGTTCAAGAATGGCTATATTAAAATGTTGAACGGAAGTGTTGAACGGAATGTTGAACGGAAGGATGGGAGTGGGGGGTGGCATTCACCCTTCGATTGCTTTTGACTATTAATAAGGGCACTAGACCTTTTGAATTCCCAGTTCAATGAGCCCTTTTTCAAGTTTGTAAGAAACCAATTTCAATAAAAACCTTTATATGCCCCCAGGCCATAGCTTACAAACTTGGCCCTGGGGGCTGTGGGGGCTTTGTCATCCTGAGACATAATTAAACAATATGTAGAACAACAGGGAAATTTCTATGCAAGACAGTGGAACGCAACTTTAAATGAATATTTCGACCCAATATCCAAGGGTCGTCCTCAGCAAAACAAACGAAGAGAATAAAAAACAAAAATAAAAGAAACTTACATTAAAATTCAATCATTAAAACTGAAAAGAGTTTTTTTTAATTTTTTAAAACAGCCCTAATATCATTAATTCAAGGAAGTTCAACCAGGACTCCTTGAACTTCCTTGAACTAATGATATTAGGGCTGTTTAAAAAAAAAAAAAACTTTTCAGTTTTAATTATCGAATTTTAATGTAAGTTTCCTTTATATTATTTTTTTATTCGTTTGTTTGCTAAGGACGGCCCTTGGATATAGGGTCGAAATATTCATTTAAAGTTGCGTTCCACTGTCTTGTATAAAAATTTCCCTGTTGTTCTACTTATTGTTTATGATGGAAAGGCAGTGTGGTCTTCGTCGTTATTTATGAGACATAATTTCTCGACCTATCAACTACGTTGAATAAAATGGCCATCTCAAAATTTTATTGGATGTATTTGTGAAAATGGTGGGCTTAAGAGGGGGGTTAGTCACCCTCCAATCTCTTTCGACTATTAAAAAGGCACTAACCCCTTGAATTTCCAATCAAATGACTCCTTTTTGAAGTCTCTATGACAACGCTTTTTATAAAAAAAAACTTATATACCCCCAGGGCATAATTTACAACCCTTGCCCTGAGGGCTGGGTGAGGGAGGAGTGTCATCCTCAAAGACCTAATTTCCAGAACTTTCAACTACGTTGAAGAAAATGGCTATCTCAAAATTTTGATTGGATGTGTTTGGGGAAGTAGTGGGCGTGAGAGGGGGGTTAGTTGCCCTCCTATCACTGACGGCTATCAAAAAGGGCACTAGCCCTTTCAATTTCCTATAGAATAAGCTCTTCTTTAAGTTTCCACGAGAAACGCTCTCTATAACACCTTATATGCCCCCAGGGCACAACTTAGAACCCTTGCCTTGAGGGCTGTGGGGGAGTGTAACCCTCAAAGACATAGCTTTCGGACTTTTGAACTACGTTGAACAAAATGTCAATCTCGAAATTTCGATTGGATGTGTTTGGGGAAATGGTGGGCATGAGAGGGGGTTTAGTTGCCGTCCAATCACTTTCTACTGCTAGAAATGACACTAACCCTTTCAACTTCCAATCCAATGAGCCCTTTTTGAAGTTTCTACGACAACTTACAACCCTTACGGCATAACTTACATCCCTTGCCCTGAGGGCTGTGGGGGGGGGGAGTCTCATCCTCAAAGACTTAATTTTCCGGATCTTTTAACTAGGTTGAACAAAATGGCTATCTCAGAATTTTTATCGAATGTGTTTGGGGAAATGGTGGGCGTGGAAGGGGTGTTAGTTGTCCTCCAATCATTTTTGACTATTAAAAAGGACGCTAGCCCTGTCAATTTCTAATCGAATTAGCCCTTTTCGAAGTTTCTACGACAACTCCTTCGAAAAGAAGTACCCTGGTCTAAAAGAAAAAAAAATAATACATTGTGCCCACGTCTTAATACATTGTGCCACATTTACTTAGACAGCGTTATTGCGCTGCCTATGATAAAAATACATTTCTATACGCGAACGGAGCTTTTTCTTGATCATCAAAACGTTTGAGAGCAGAAATCATTTCGACACAAGACATCAAACCTTCCGTTTATATTATTTTTGAAGAAAAGAAACATGATTGAATAAGCAATTTTAGAAGGACAAATAATTTGTTCAATTTTAACTTTTTGTACTATATGCAGAAAACTCAGTTATTTCACTCTATTGTTGATACCAATAGATAGCATGAATTAAACAGACAACTTACATTGACCCTTGTAATAAACCTTGTGTGTAAGCTCTTTCTTAAATTGAAGCAGGAATAGTTTGAAAAGAAAAAAAATACTCTGTCCGAGTCAAAAATTTTTCTTGTGTTTGTCAAGCAACCAGCCGTTATATAGGCTACTCTTAAGAGGTCGCAGACTGGGTTGAAAAATAAGAAGTTGATGTTAGCAAAGACTGAACTTCCACATATCTTCAATCTCGATGGCTCTTCTGTGCCTTTCACGAATAAACTCTAAGAATATTTGTTTGTAATAAGTGTTTTTAAAAACTTGTGGAAATTCAGCCGTTTATTAAGCATGGGTGTAAGCATTTGGACGAACCTGGTTGGCTATGGAAATAAAGCAATAAACACTCCTGTTTTTGATTATTTACAAAAAATCTATCCTCTTTAGAGTGGTACTTATATCATCTGAGTCCATATTTTATACTGTTTGAATGCTGAATCTCAGCCAAATCTTAATGAGGAGTATGAGCCAAGCATGGGTTTATTTCCGTTTTGTATTGTATTCTTCACTGTCTATCCAAGATTTTATATTTACGCTGCTTAGGAGTTTAAAATAATTTTCTTCTCGTAAGAAGAAATAACTTATGCCAAATATGAAAACACAAAATTCATTGTGTACAAATAAATGGTACAAACCACGTCAAACGCGTCCAAAATAAATGTTACTGATCTAAAACACATTATCTGGACAATATATACAGTACACCCTAAACTCAAAGCCACAGTTAGTGGCGTGATGGAATGAAGCCAGAGAAATTTAGCTGATGCTAAATTGTGTAGACGACTTTGCCTTAAGGTCAAAAATTTGTTTTCCTGGTTTTCACTTAACTCTCTTAAACCTCGAAAAAATTAAAATGTCATAAGCGTTTCTAAGATACTCATACGAAAAATAATATATACTTCTCATTGAGCTATTCAACAATCCTACTTAGCTAGCTTTGCAGATTCACCCTTTATTCATCGGAAGGAGGATAACCTTGACAAATCAAAATCAGATAAAAAATAAAACAAGCCATTCTTTATTTATGATTAGATTTATTATTTAAGCTCAGGTTCTCATGGTAAGCTAGATTAAATTTCAAATCATTTTTCTTTTTCGTAATACTCAGTAGCCACACAAGCTTCAAATTTCAGTTTGCTTGTTTCCATTCAGCGATTTCAAAATTAGACACTTTTTTCACACAACTCCTTGGGAAGGTTGATAGACAAATTTACTCACGTAAGCATTAGAAATTTAATACGTTGTGTGCGTGTTTTTTTGCTTTTTAATTCTTTTTTAGGTTTATCATTACTGAGAGGCTACCGTTTACCTGCAATTACGTTAAACTTTATTGCTGAGGTTAGTTAATGTAAATTAACATACGGTAAATGTTCAGTGAATTTAAATTTTGAACGAAAAAAAAATACAAGACCTGAAATTTACAATCACTGAAACACATAAAATTCATAAAAGAAAATCCTTAGCATTTTCTGTTAATCAATATAGGAAACATTTTGAAAATTGGTCAAGAAAACCAGTAGAAAGGGGTCATGAGCTCGTGACAGTACAAAATTCGGTTATCAAAAGAACGTATCTCCTATCAGTACACCAAATAAGGGCATAGCCTCCCTAGGGAGAAAGATTACGTAATGGGGTCAATGACCTCTTTTTCCAAGGTCGATTTATTTGTTGTTTCTATGTGTAATAGCTCCGGGGCGAAGGTTGCGCCTGCGCATTGAATTCTAACGGGAACAATGTTATTGATCTAGGACTCGAGGGGGAAGTGAATTTACGAGAAATTGATTGCATAATCGAAGGGGAAGTAAAGTTCCGAGAAATTGATTTACGTAATCGATAGGGGAATTGTTGATTCAAGAAGTGGAAATTTATAAACATTAAGGCTTCTTTAATCTTAGGTCTGAAGACGGGGGTACGTAAGAAACAAAACGGGATGAAGTGTTGATTGGTTATCTTAAAATGAGAAAGAGCAAACCTGAACTAGATTTAGATAATCGCGCGGGGACCTTATTGATTTACTAAGTGGAGAATTAAGAAACATTAAGGCTTCTTTAATCTTAGGTCTGAGGAAGGGGGAATTAAGAAACAAACATGGCTTCATTGTTGTTTGGTTAGCTTAACCTGAGAAATAGCATCAGTGAACTTGATTTACATAATCGCTAGGGGAAATTATTGATTCACGAAGGGGAGAATTAAGAAACATTAAGGCTTCTTTAATCTTAGGTCTGAGGGATAAACATTCTTTAGGACAGAGAGAAAAATTAATATTATATTTTTAAATAGTGCTTCATTGATCTTTAGTGTCAGGAATCATAATTGACATCATATGTTATCTTGGAATTATGCGGGAGTCTAAAGAGATAGAAATTCTATTTTTAAATACGGCTTCACGGAGCTTTAAGTCGGAGAGATAAATTGATATTCTAACGAAACCCTAATAGTTTAGCTAGGAAAATTTATGAGATGAAGAGATTAACGTAGGACAGGGTTTCCTAGAAATTTGAAATGCGTTAGCGCAGAGATGCCAAACAAAAGGAACACGCTGAAATTACGTTTAGGGATTATTTGGGTGAAACTTTTTTATCCATTTTATGGGATTATTTTGGCGAAACAGTTTGAGCCATTTGAAAGAAGATTTTAAGAAAGGTTTTAGAAGAGAATTTGAGGGTGAAACTCTGTGGTCGTTATAATACACAAGTTCCATTTGAACAGTGTTGTGAGGTCCTCTACCCCAACCCCAAAGGGTTCCGATCCCCCACCCCAACCCCGAAGGAAGCCCCCCGGTACTCAAAGGTCCCCCAAGCTCCCAAAGAGCCCCAGCCCCCCAACCGCCCTCCTCAGACCCTCAACGGCCCTCCTCTGGTCCTCACAGGGCCCCCCGGACCCCCAAAGGGCCCCCCGGACCACCGAGGCCCTCCCCCCGGTCCTCAATGGTCCCCCCTGCTCCCCAAGAGCCACCGGCGCCCCCAAAGGCCCACCCAGACCCCCAAAGGCCATCCCCGGGCCCCCCAAAGGACCATCGAGCTCCCAATGGACCAACGGGGTCCCAAAGGCCCTACACCGGCCCCAAAGGTCTCTCAAGGTCCCATAGAGCCCCCGCCCCCCCCACGCCCTCCGCCGACCCTCAAAGAACATCCCCGGGCCCCTCCCCCAAAGGCCCATCGAGCTCCCAACGGACCAACGGGGTCCCAAAGGCCCTCCACCGGTCCCCAAATGTCCCCCAGGCACCCAAACGCCCTCCCTGTCCCACAAAGGCCCCCCAAGCTCCCACAGGGCCACCGGCGCCCCCCCAGGGCCCCCCCGCACCCCCACTGACCCCCCCCGGCCCCCCCCAGGCCCCTCGCGCTCCCCCACGCCCCACGGACCCCCAAGGGCCGCCCCCCGCCCCCAAATGTCCCTCCGGACCCCCAAAGGCCCTCCCTGTGCCCCAAAGGCCCACCGGTCCCCAAAAGTCCCTCCGGACCCCCAAAGGCCCTCCCTGGGCCCCCCCCCCCGTGCACCCGTCTTTCGTTGATGTGTGTTGTCTGAAACCTATGATTTGGGGTGTGTAGTTTGCTACTTCAGGCTTTTCTGAGCTAAGGTTTCCTAGTATTTCCTAGGTGAATGTTGTCTGAAACCAATAGTTTGGGATGAGTAGTTTGCTATTTTTGACTTTTCTGAGCTAGGTTTCTTAGTCTTTCATAGGTGTATGTTGACTGAAACCTATGATTTGGGATATGTATTTTGCTATTTTTGAATTTTCTGAGATGGATTTCTTAGTCTTTCATAGGTGTGTTTTGTCTGAAACCTAGGATTTTGGATGGTTTGATTGGTAATTTTGACTTTTCTGAGCTTGATTTCTTAGCCTTTCATAGGTGTTTGTTGTCTGAAAGCTATAGTTTGGGATGACTAGTTTGCTATTTTTGACTTTTCTGAGCTATGTTTCTTAGCCGTTAATAGGTGAGTGTTGTCTGAAACCTAGGATTTGGGATATGTAATTTGCTATTTCCGACTTTTCATAAAAGGATTTCGTAGTCTTTATTATGTGTGTGGTTTCTGAAACCTATGATTTAGGATGTGTGGGTTGCTATTTTCTGACATTTCTGAGCTGGATTTCTTAGCCATTCGTAGGTGTGTGTTGACTGAAACCTATGATTTGGGATGGTTAATTTTCTATTTTTTACTTTTCTGAGCTGGATTTCTTAGCCATTCGTAGGTGTGTGTTGACTGAAGCCTATGATATGGGAGGTTTAGTTTGCTTTTTGGACTTTTCAGAGCTAGGATTCTTAGTCACTCATAGGTGTTTGTTGTCTGAAACTTCAAGTTTGGGATGAGTAGTTGGCTATTTCAGACTTTTCTGAGCTAAGCTTTCTTAGTATTTCGTAGATGAATACTGTCTGAAACCTATAGTTTGTGATATGTATATTTCTATTTCTGGATTTTCGTAGTTGGATTTCTTAGTCTTTCATAGTCGTGTGGTGTCTGAAACCTATGATTTGGGATGTGTAATTTGCTATTTTCGACTTTTCTGAGCTAGGTTTCTTAGCCTTTCATAGGTATGTGTTGTCAGAACATTCTGATTTGGGATGTGTAGTTTGCTATTTCAGGCTTTTCTGAGCTAAGGTTTTCTAGTATTTCGTAGGTGAATGTTGTCTGAAACCAATAGTTTGGGATGAGTAGTTTGCTATTTTGACTTTTCTGAGCTAGGTTTATTAGTCTTTCTTTGGTGTGTGTTGACTGAAACCTATGATTTGGGATATGTGGTTTGCTATTTTTGGCTTTTCTGAGCTGGATATCTGTGTCTGTCTGAGGTGTGTTTTGTCTGAAACCTATGATTTGGGATGGTGTGTGTGCTACTTTTTACTTTTCTGAGCTGGCTTTATTTGACTGTCATTTATGGTTTCTTTCTTAATCATCGCTATTTTGCTGACGAGGTAGCTCGTTTTGAAATGTATGTACTAGGTTTCTTAGCCCTTCATAGGTGAGTGTTGTCTGAAACCTATGATTTGGGATATGTAATTTGCTATTTTTTACCTTTCATAAACGGATTTCTTAGTCTTTCGTTGGTGTATGTTGACTGAAACCTATGATTTGGGGTGTGTAGTTTGCTATTTTTGACTTTTCTGAGCTGGATTTCATAGCCTTTCATAGGTGTGTGTTGACTGAAACCTATGATTTGGGATGGTTTGTTTGCTATTTTCGACTTTTCTGAGCTAGATTTCTTAGCCTTTCATAGGTGTGTCCTTTCAGAAAATTATGATTTGGGAGATATAGTTTGCTTTTTGGACTTTTCAGAGCTAGGATTCCTAGTCACTCATAGGTGTTTGTTGTCTGAAACTTCGAGTTTGGGATGAGTACTTGGCTATTTCAGACTTTTCTAAGCTAAGGTTTCTTAGTATTTCGTAGCTGAATGTTGACTGAAACCTATGATTTGGGATATGTATATTTCTATTTTTGGCTTTTCTGAGCTGGATTTCTTAGTCTTTCATAGGTGTGTGTTGTCTGAAACCTATGATTTGGGATGGCTGGATTGCTACTTTTGACTTTTCTGAGCTGGATTTCTTAGCCTTTCATAGGTGTGTGTTATCTGAAACCTATAGTTTGGGATGACTAGTTTGCTATTTTTGACTTTTCTGATATAGGTTTCTTAGACGTTCATAGGTGAGTGTTGTCTGCAACATATGATTTGGGATATGTAAATTACTATTTCGGTATTTTCTAAGCTTGATTTCTTAGTCTTTCGTTGGTGTGTGTTGTCTGAAACATATGATTTGGGATGGATGGATTGCTACTTTTGACTTTTCTGAGCTAGATTTCTTAGCCTTTCACAGGTGTTTGTTGTCTGAAACCTATAGTTTGGGATGACTAGTTTGCTATTTTTGACTTTTCTGAGCTAGATTTCTTAGCCTTTCATAGGTGTGTCCTTTCAGAAACCTATGATTTGGATTATGTAGTTTGCTATTTTTGACTTTTCTGGGCTGGATTTATTAGCCTTTCATAGGTGTGTGTTGACTGAAACCTATTATTGATATGAGTGGTTTGCTATTTTTGTCTTTTCTGAGATAGTTTTATTCACACAAAAAATTACACACACACACACACACACACACACGAAAACTAACACACACACACACGACAAAAAATACACACACAAAATCTAAGACACACAAAAACTTACACACACACACACACACAAAAACATACACACACACGCAAAAACTAACACCCACACGCAAAAACTTACATGCACACAAAAACTTACATGTACACAAAAACTTACACACACACTAAAACTTACACACACACACACAAAAACTTACACACACACACAAACAAATAAACTAACACACGCCCACTTAATCACACACACACACACACACACACACACACACACACACAAACAACAAAAACCTGCACACGAAAACTAACATGCACATAAAAACTTACATGCACACTAAAACTAACACACACACAAAATCAAAAACGCACACACAAAAACTTACACACACACACGAAAACTTACACACACACACGAAAACTTACACACACACACACACAAAAACTTACACACACACAAATTAAAACTAACACACACACACAAACTAAAACTTACACACACACATCCCAAAACTTACACGCACACAAAAACTTACACACACACACACACACAAAAACTTACACATGCACATGAAAACTTACATGCACACAAAAACTTACATGCACACAAAAACTTACACACACACACACACACACACACACACACACACACACACAAAAAAACACACACACACACAAACAAAAACAAAACCCCACACACAACCAAAAATATCTAACACACAAACACACACACAAACTAAAAATTACCCACACACGCAAACAATAAAACACACACAAAAACTTAAACACACAAAAACACACACAAAAACTTACACATGCACATGAAAACTAACATGCACACAAAAACTTACATGCACACAAAAACTTACACACACACACACACACACACACACACACACACACAAACACACACACACACACTAAAACTTACATACACACTCCAAAACTTTCACACACACAAAAACTTACACACACACACACACAAAAAACATAAAAAAGAACACAACAAAAAACTCAAACAAACACGCAAAAAAAAATACAAACACACACACACACACACACACACACAAAAATAAAAAAAAAAAACACTACCACACACACACACGCAAAAAAACACACACACAAAAAATTAAACACACACACACACACAAACATACACACACACACACACACACGAAAACTTACACACACACACAAACACACACACAAACTTACAAACACACACAAAAAAACTTACACCAACACACAAAATCTTAGACACACAAAAACTTACACACACACACAAAAACTTACCCACAAATTCAAAAAATTACATTAACACAAAAAACTACATTCACACAAAAAATTACAAACACACAAAAAATTACACACACACACAAAAACTTACAAACACACACAAAAACAAACACACACACACAAACATAAAAATACACACAAACAAACACACACACACACACACACACACACACATACACAAACACACACACACACACACACTTACACATGCACATGAAAACTTACATGCACACAAAACTTACACACACACACACACGTCAAAACTTACACACACAAAAGCTTAGACACACAAAAACTTACACACACACACACACAAAACTTACACCCACACGCAAAAACTTACATGCACACTAACACTTACAAGCACACAAAAACTTACACAAACAAAAAATGACATACACTCAAAAAAACATACACACACACACAAACGCATACACACACACACACTAACACAAACAAACACACACGAAAACTTACACACACACACGCCAAAACTTACACACACACAAAAACTTACACACACTTACCATATCACAGTTACATTGTCTTAATTTTTCAAGTTTCATTTTGAATTTCTGTCGTGAAATGCAAGAGTTGGAATATTTCAGTAGTGACTTGTTATGCTCTACCTTCTCACAGTTACATTCTCTTGATTTTTCGAAGTTCATTTTGAATTTCTGTCATGAAATGCAAGAGTTGAAAAATTGGGGTCTTAGTCCACCAGCCCGAATGGTGGAAATCCACTAGCTCAGTATTGGGGTCCCAGTCCACCAGCCTGAACGGTGGAAATTCACTAGCTCAGAATTGGGGTCTTAGTCCACCAGCCTGAATGGTGGTAATCAACTAGCTCAATATTGGGGTCTCAGCCCACCAGTCTGAATGATGTAAATTCTCTGTTTATGTTAGGTTAGGTTAACTTATCATCAGCTCGCATTACAAGTTAAACTAACCTTTTACGGCGAGTATGGTTAGGTTAGACGAGATTAAGTTAGGTTAGGTTAAGTTAGGTTAGGTTAGCCCATGTACGCTTCACTTAGGTTAGCTTAGGTTTGGTGAGAGACAGGAAAAAAGTTAGGTGTATGATTAGGTTAGGTTAGGTTGGATTAAATTAGGTTAGGTTTTTCCGGCAAGTATGGTTAGGTTAGACTAGATTAAGTTAGGTTAGGTTAAGTTAGGTTAGGTTAGCCCATGTACGCTTCACTTAGGTTAGCTTAGGTTAGGTGAGAGACAGGCAAAAAGTTAGGTGTATGATTAGGTTAGGTTAGGTTAGATTAAATTAGGTTAGGTTAAGTTAGGTTAGGCTAGGTTAGCCTACGTACGTGCGCGTAACTTTTTGCCTGTCTCTCACCAAACCTAAGCTAACCTAAGTGAAGCGTACATGGGCTAACCTAACCTAACTTAACCTAACCTAACTTAATCTAGTCTAACCTAACCATACTCGCCGGAAAAACCTAACATAATTTAATCCAACCTAACCTAACCTAATCATACACCAAACTTTTTGCCTGTCTCTCACCAAACCTAAGCTAACCTAAGTGAAGCGTACATGGGCTAACCTAACTTAACCTAACCTAATCTTAATCTAGTCTAACCTAACCATACTCGCCGGAAACGTTTAGGTTAACTTCACATGAGAGCTCAAGATAAGTTAACCTAACCTAACTTAAACAGTGAATTTCCATCATTCAGACTGGTGGGCTGAGACCCCAATATTGAGCTAGTGGATTTCCACCATTCAGGCTGGTGGACTAAGACCCCAATTCTGAGCTAGTGAATTTCCACCGTTCAGGCTGGTGGACTGTGACCCCAATACTGAGCTAGTGGATTTCCACCATTCGGGCTGGTGGACTAAGACCCCAATTTTTCAACTCTTGCATTTTATGACAGAAATTCAAAATGAACTTCGAAAAATCAAGAGAATGTAACTGTGAGAAGGCAAAGCACAACAAGTCACTACTGAAATATTCCAACTCTTGCATTTCACGACAGAAATTCAAAATGAAATTTGAAAAATTAAGACAATGTAACTGTGATATGGTAAGTGTGTGTAAGTTTTTGTGTGTGTGTAAGTTTTGGCATGTGTGTGTAAGTTTTTGTGCGTGCGCGTATTTGTGCGTGTGTGTGTGTAAGTTTTTGTGTGTGTGTGTGTGTAAGTTCTTGTGCGTGTGTGTAAGTTTTTGTGTGTGTGTGTAAGATTTTTTGTGCATGTAAGTTTTTGTGTGAATTTAATTTTTTTCGTGTGGGTCTAAGTTTTTGTGTGTGTGTGTATAAGTTTTTGTGTGTCTAAGCTTTGTGTGTGTAGTTTTGACGTGTGTGTGTGTGTGTAAGTTTTTGTGTGCATGTAAGTTTTCATGTGCATGTGTAAGTGTGTGTTTGTGTGTGTGTGTTTGTGTGTGTGTGTGTGTGTTTTTTTGTGTGTGTTTGTATTTTTGTGTGTGTGTAAGTTTGTGTGTGTGTGTGTTATTTTTTGTGTGTGTGTGTAAGTTTTTGTGTGTGTGTAAGTTTTTGTGTGAATGTAATTTTTTGTGTACATGTAATTTTTTGACTGTGTGTTTTAGTTTTTGTGTGTGTGTGTTATGTTTTGTGGGTCTATGATTTTGTGTGTGGGTGTTAGTTTTTTTGTGTGTATTTGTTAGTTTGTGTGTGTGTTTGTGTGTGTGTGTTTTTTTTTTTTTTTTTCCTGTGTTTCTTGTTGTTTTTTTTTTGTTGTGTTTGTTAGTAAGTTTTTGTGTGTGTAAGTTTTTGTGTGTGTGTGTATTATTTCGTGTGTTTTTGTGTTTTTTTTTGTTTTGTGTGTGTGTGTGTGTGTGTGTGTGTTATTTTTTGTGAGTGTGTGTGTGAGTTTTTGTTGTATTCATGTGTAAGTTTTTTTGTGTGTGTGTGTGTGTAAGTTTTTGTGTGTGTGCAAGTTTTGGCGTGTGTATGTAAGTTTTCGTGTGTGTGTGTGTGTGTGAGTTTTGTGTGTGTGTGTGTGTGCGTGTGTGCGTGTAAGTTTTTGTGTGCATGTAAGTTTTTGTGTGAATGTAAGTTTTCATGTGCATGTGTAAGTTTTTGGGTGTGTGTGTGTGTGTGTAAGTTTTTGTGTGTGTGTAAGTTTTGGAGTGTGTGTGTGAGTTTTAGTGTGTGTGTGTGTGTGTGTGTGTGTGAGTGTGTGTGTGTGTGTGTGTGTGTGTGTGTGTGTGTGTGTAAGTTTTTGTGTGCATGTAAGTTTTTGTGTGCATGTAAGTTTTCGTGTGCTTGTGTAAGTTTTTTGTGTGTGTGTGTGTGTTTTAGTTTTTGTGTGAGTGTTAGTTTTGGCTTTTGTGTGTGTAAGTTTTAGTGTGTGTGAGTGTGTTAGTTTTAATGTGTGGGTTTGTAAGTTTTTGTGTGTATGTGTGTGTAAGTTTTAGTGTGTGTGTGTAAGTTTTAGTGTGTGTGTGTAAGTTTTTGTGTGTGAGTGTAAGTTTTTGTGTGTGTGTTAGTTTTTGTGTGGATGTTAGATTTTTTGTGATTGTAAGTTTTGGTGTGCTTTTGTAAGTTTTTTGTGTGTATGTGTGTGTGTGTGTGTGCATAATTTTTAGTGTGTGTGTGTCAGTTTTTGTGTGTAAGTTTGCGTGTGTGTGTGTAAGTTTGTGTTTGTGTGTAAGTGTGTGTGTAAATGTAAGTTTTTGTGTGCATGTTCGTTTGTGCGTGTGGGTGTAAGTTTTTGAGTGTGGGTGTAAGTTTTTGTGTGTGTGTGTGTGTAAGTTTTTGTGTGTCTAAGCTTTTGTGTGTGTAAGTTTTGACGTGTGTGTGTTTGTCAGTTTTCGTGTGTGTTTGTGTGTGTGTGTAAGTTTTTGTGTAAAGAAAACTAGCTCAGAAAAGACAAAAATAGCAAACCACTCATCTCAATCATAGGTTTCAGTCAACACACACCTATGAAAGGCTAATAAATCCAACCCAGAAAAGTTAAAAATAGCAAACTACATAACCCAAATCATAGGTTTCTGAAAGGACACACCTATGAAAGGCTAAGAAATCTAGCTCAGATAAGTCAAAAATAGCAAACTAGTCATCCCAAACTATAGGTTTCAGACAACAAACACCTATGAAAGGCTAAGAAATACAGCTCAGAAAAGTCAAAAGTAGCAATCCATCCATCCCAAATCATAGGTTTCAGACAACACACACCAACGAAAGACTAAGAAATCTAGCTTATAAAAGCCCGAAATAGTAATTTACATATCCCAAATCATAGGTTTCAGACAACATTCACCTATGAACGGCTAAGAAACCTAGCTCAGAAAAGTAAAAAATAGCAAACTAGTCATCCCAAACTATAGTTTTCAGACAACAAACACCTATGAAAGGCTAAGAAATTCAGCTCAGAAAAGTCAAAAGTAGCAATCCACCCATCCCAAATCATAGGTTTCAGACAACACACACCTATGAAAGACTAAGAAATCAAACTCAGAAAAGCCCGAAATAGTAATTTACATATCCCAAATCATAAGTTTCAGACAACATTCACCTACGAAATACTAAGAAACCTTAGCTTAGAAAAGTCTGAAATAGCCAAGTACTCATCCCAAACTCGAAGTTTCAGACAACAAAAACCTTTGAGTGACTAAGAATCCTAGCTCTGAAAAGTCCAAAAAGCAAACTACACCTCCCAAATCATAATTTTCTGAAAGAACACACCTATGAAAGGCTAAGAAATCTAGCTCAGAAAAGTCAAAAATAGCAAATTAACCATCCCAAATCATAGGCTTCAGTCAACACACACCTACGAATGGCTAAGAAATCCTGCTCAGAAAAGTCAAAAAATAGCAACCCACACACCCCAAATCATAGGTTTCAGACAACAAACACCTATGAAAGACTAAGACCTCCTTTTATGAAATGTCAAAAATAGAAAATTACATATCCCAAATCATAGTTTTCAGACAACACTCACATATGAAAGTATAAGAAACCTAGCTCATAAAATTAAAAAATAGCAAACTAGTCATCCCAAACTATAGGTTTCAGACAACAAACACCTATGAAAGGCTAAGAAATCCAGCTCAGAAAAGTCAAAAGTAGCAATCAACCCATCCCAAATCATAGGTTTCATACAACACACAACTATGAAAGACTAAGAAAACAAGCTAATAAAAGACCTAAATATAAAAAAACATATCCCAAAACATAGTTTTCAGACAAAACACACCTAAGAAAGACTAAGAAACCTAGCTCAGAAAAGTCAAAATAGCAAACTACTCATCCCAAACTATTGGTTTCAGACAACATTCACCTACGAAATACTAGAAAACCTTAGCTCAGAAAAGCCTGAAATAGCAAACTACACATCCCAAATCATAATGTTCTGACAACACATACCTATGAAAGGCTAAGAAACCTAGCTCAGAAAAGTCGAAAATAGCAAATTACACATTCCCAAATCATAGGTTTCAGACACCACACTCCTATGAAAGACTAAGAAATCCAACTCAGAAAAGCCCGAAATAGTAATTTACATATCCCAAACTATAGTTTTCAGACAGCATTCACCTACGAAATACTAAGAAAGCTTAGCTCAGAAAAGTCTGAAATAGCCAACTACTCATCCCAAACTCGAAGTTTCAGACAACAAACACCTATGAGTGACTAAGAATCCTAGCTCTGAAAAGTCCAAAAATCAAACTACACCTCCCAAATCATAGGCTTCAGTCAACACACACCTACGAATGGCTAAGAAATCCAGCTCAGAAAAGTCAAAAATAGAAAATAAACCATCCCAAATCGTAGGTTTCAGTCAACACACACCTACGAATGGTTAAGAAATCCAGCTCAGAAATGTCAGAAAATAGCAACCCACACATCCTAAATCAAAGGTTTCAGACACCACACACCTACGAAAGACTAAGAAATCCGGTTCTGAAAAGTCGGAAATAGCAAATTATATATCCCAAATCATAGGTTTCAGACAACACTCACCTATGAACGGTTAAGAAACCTAGCTCAGAAAAGTCAAAAATAGCAAACTAGTCATCCCAAACTATAGCTTTCAGACAACAAACACCTATGAAACGCTAAGAAATCCAGCTCAGAAAAGTCAAAATTAGCAATCCACACATCCCAAATCATAGGTTTCAGACAACACACACCTATGAAAGACTAAGAAATCCAGCTCAGAACAGTCAAAAATAGCAAACTACATATCCCAAATCATCGGTTTCAGTCAACATCCACCAACGAGAGACTAAGAAACCTAGCTCAGAAAAGTCAAAAATACCAAACGACACATCCCAAACTATTGGTTTCAGACAACATTCACCTAGGAAATACTAGGAAACCTTAGCTCAGAAAAGCCTGAAGTAGCAAACTACACATCCCAAATCATAGGTTTCAGACAACACACATCAACGAAAGACGGGTGCACGGGGGGGGGCCCAGGGAGGGCGTTTGGGGGTCCGGCGGCCCCTGGGGGGCCGGGGGCAGCCCCTTTGGGGTCCGTTGGTCCTGTGGGAGTTCGATGGGCCTTTGGAGGGCCCGGGGGTGTCCTTTGGGGGTCTGGGTGGGCCTTTGGGGGCGCCGGTGGCCCTTTGGGAGCTTGGGGGGCCTTTGTGGCCCAGGGCGGGCCTTTGGGTGCCTGGGGGACATTTGGGGACCGGTGGAGGGCCTTTGGGACCCGTTGGTCCTTTGGGAGCTCGATGGGCCTTTGGGGGAGGGCCCGGGGATGTTCTTTGAGGGTCTGAGGAGGGCGTTTGGGGGGCTGGGGCTCTATGGGTTCTTGGGAGACCTTTGGGGCCGGTGTAGGGCCTTTGGGACCCCGTTGGTCCTTTGGGAGCTCGATGGTCCTTTGGGGGGCCCGGGGATGGCCTTTGGGGGTCTGGGTGGGCCTTTGGGGGCGCCGGTGGCTCTTTGGGAGCCCGGGGGACCATTGAGGACCGGGGGAGGGCCTCTCTGGTCCGGGGGGCCCTTTGGGGGTCCGGGGGCCCTTTGAGGACCAGAAGAGGGCCTTTGAGGGTCTGAGGAGGGCGTTTGGGGGGGGGGGGCTCTTGGGGCGGTGGGGGGCCCTTTGCGTACCGGGGGGCTTCCTTTGGGGTTGGGGTGGGGGATCGGAACCCTTTGGGGTTGGGGTAGAGGACCTCACAACACTGTTCAAATGGAACTTGTGTATTATAACGACCACAGAGTTTCACCCTCAAATTCTCTTCTAAAACCTTTCTTAAAATCTTCTTTCAAATGGCTCAAACTGTTTCGCCAAAATAATCACATAAAATGGATAAAACGGTTTCGCCCAAATAATCCCTAAACGTAATTTCAGCGTGTTCCTTTTGTTTGGCATCTCCTCGCTAACGCATTTCAAATTTCTAGGAAACCCTTTCCTACGTTAATCTCTTCATCTCATAAATTTTCCTAGCTAAACTATTAGGGTTTCGTTAGAATATCAATTTATCTCTCCGACTTAAAGCTCCGTGAAGCCGTATTTAAAAATAGAATTTCTATCTCTTTAGACTCCCGCATAATTCCAAGATAACATGTGATGTCGATTATAATTCCTGACACTAAAGATCAATGAAGCCCTATTTAAAAATAGAATATTAATTTTTCTCTCTGTCCTAAAGAATGTTTATCCCTCAGACCTAAGATTAAAGAAGCCTTAATGTTTCTTAATTCTCCCCTTCGTGAATCAATAATTTCCCCTCGCGATTATGTAAATCAAGTTCACAGTTGCTAAGTCTCTGTTTAATATAAACAACAAACACTTAATAACTATGTGTTTATTAATTAGTCCAGGCTTCAGAACGAAGATGAAAGAAGCCTTAATGTTTCTTAATTCTCCTCTTCGTGACTAAATAATATCCCCTAGCGATTATGTAATTCAAGTTCACAGGTGCTATGTATCAGTTAAAGATAACCAAAAAAAAATGAAGCCATGTTTGTTTCTTAATTCCCCCTTCCTCAGACCTAAGATTAAAGAAGCCTTAATGTTTCTTAATTTCCCCTTCGTGAATCAATAATTCCCCCATCGATTATGTAAATCAAGTTCTCGGAAATCCACTTCCCCTTTGATTACGCAATCAAGTTCTCGGAAATTCACTTCCCCCTCGAGTCCTACATCAATAACATTGTTCCCGTTAGAATTCAATGCGCATGCGCAACCTTCGCCCCGGAGCTATTACACATAGAAACATCAAATAACTCGACCTTGGAAAAAGAGGTCATTGACCCCATTACGTAATCTTTCTCCCTAGGGAGGCTATGCCCTTATTTGGTGTACTGATAGGAGATACGTTCTTTTGATAACCGAATTTTGTACTGTCACGAGCTCATGACCCCTTTCTACTAAAACCGTTGCAGGTTTTAACTACTTTAAAATTTTAGTCTAACTTTAACTTGAAACTTGTGTCTGCTTGCCTTTTGGATCGTATTACTCTGAAAGCAGAAACACGTCTCACAGTCACAGGGACAAAAGCAGGTTTTTTTTTGGGTTTTTTTTTTGTAGTATACCTTGTCTTTGTCAATTATGTTTGGCTACCCAAATTTCAAATAATAAAAGTTGTTTTTAAATTAGTGTTTTCAATTTCAAATAATAAAAGTTGTTTTTAAATTAGTGTAGGTGACATTAAAGATTAAAATTAAGTGAAAAAAAATATTATGTCACCCAGAGGAGAGGAGGTGGGATTTAAAAAAAAAAAAAAAAAAAGCATGGCAGAAGAGCTTCAGTCTTCAAATACATGTAGTTCTTTCTGACAAAGGCAGTAAAACTTCCATTAAGCTCATATCATGCAGGCTCTGGATCAAGGACAACTGAAAACCATTCTATTGCGGTCCGGGCAAGAATTGTAAGCACGTTTCTGAAATCAACTTCCTTACTAATTAATCGGGCCAGAGGTCCGTATTTTCTATATAAACTAGAGAGATTTGACAGTTGGCACGTTTGTGCAATAAACTGAAATCGTTGGAGAAGGAAAACCGAAGATAATGCCAAAGTAGTGTCCCCACAACGCAAAAAAAAAAACAAGAAAAAACAGTTTTTCACAAAGAAAAACAAGAGTTAGAGTCTGACCATAATGATCCAATGGAACTGTCACGGAAAGCTGGAAAATTTAAGCCAAAATATTTTCTTTTTTTTTAGGCTTTAGGCTCCCCCAACCAAATACACATGGAAAGTGACTAATTTGCTAGTCTATAGCCGATATTTTCTATTCCCTTTATAAAATAAATCTTTTCATATTAAATTCTGCATTACAGTCAATTGATTTGGTTAGCTTTTAACAGGTTTCTAGATTCTTATTTTATTCAAGCTTCTGGAGTCTAGTTTCGAACTAGTTTTA
This sequence comes from Artemia sp. Qi Xiang Cuo, assembly GCF_049724085.1. Lineage (NCBI taxonomy): Eukaryota > Metazoa > Arthropoda > Branchiopoda > Anostraca > Artemiidae > Artemia > Artemia sp. Qi Xiang Cuo. Next base: position 46,071,420 of record NC_142797.1, on the reverse strand, counting down.
TACTTTGCCAGATTTCAAAACAGTGGTTCCCATGACGGCAAAATCTAACCAAAATAGGTGACAGAAGTGATTTCATTACAGGAATTTCAATATGGACTTAAAGATACATTTAAAGATATCTTACTAATGCAAAATGTGTTTGTTCTTTAAAGTAGTATGCATTCCGTTAATGTACCCAGAATTAAGTGAAAAGACAGTCGTTTATCCTTAAATAGTATGAGATTTATCTGCATTTCAAATGTACATTTTGGTTAATACTTTTAGTTTCAACGATACTAACATGCCAAAAAAAGTTATAGAATCTTGCTTAGGAAATAGCATAAAAATTGACATTGAAATAAACATCTATACTTTATCAGCTCTCTAACGCTCTTTTAATGAGGGCCGAAGGGCTTCTTGTCATCGCCTTGTCACTGACATCGACTAAATCTTTACCCAATCAAAATATGATGTGCCCTTTCTGTTCTTGAACCTTTTGGGTGTTTTTTAAGGACCTTGTGATTAAAGAACCTGTTTTTTAAGGACCTTATGATTAAAGGACCTGTTTTTTAAGGACCTTGTGATTAAAGGACCTGTTTTTTAAGGACCTTGTGATTAAAGGACCTGTTTTTTAAGGACCTTGTGATTAAAGGACCTGTTTTTTAAGGACCATGTGATTAAAGGACCTGTTTTTTAAGGACCTTGTGATTATGCACATTAAATAACGTATTAGTTAGGCTTTGGTGGTGCTTCAACTTGTTCTGCTAAACTCATTCGCGACAAAATATTTGCAGGAATCAATATATAAGCCAGATATCTATTTTTGGCAGTAAGTCCAATGCGAACACTTAAAAAGAGGGTTGATCGAGATGGATGGAAGCAAACCCATCAGTTATAGCGCCCCCCCCCCCTCCAGCCTGTTTAGTATGATAAGAAAACTTACGGAAGCAGTTATAAATGATTCCATTCTCGCCCATATTGAGTGCAGAAAACTTCTTTATTCTGCTCAGTATGACATCAAGAGAAAAAGACCTACTGGCACCATCTTGATACAAAGCACACATCCATGAGCAAATCACTAGAAAATCATGGTTGCAGCAGTAGCTGAAGCCTTGTCGAGAGCGAACGACAGCCCGTAGTAACCAAAAGTTACAAAACACGTTCTGAAAAAACTGCCTAGTGAAAAAAATTACCAACTGACACTGATTCAGGAATGGTAACTATTATATCCGTTTATCTTAAAAATAAAGTTTATTGCGAAAAGAAATTTATGATAATTTGGAAACAAAGCCTGAAACCCCTCAAAAATGGCGTCAGATCAAAATGAAAAGTTCAGCATTGGGATCAGCACGATCGAAAACCTTACAGCGGTAAAGGTAAATTACAGCCCCCGCCTTAAATGACAAGAAAGATCACTTTTTTGCATTGGTAGCACTGTTGTGTCTCCCGTTTTATTTCTTCTTTTTTTCCAGAGCTAGTAGGTTACCAAAACATCATAGAGAGATGTTTAATTGCTCATTTAAAAACTGTTTCTCATATCTACGTACTTATTGTAAATTCCACAATCTGCAAGTGCCATATGGTACTAAAAATGGCAAGCGTTGAGGCTGGCGGGCTACCAGGACATCGTAGACAGTTGTTTAATAGCTCGTATTGCTCATATCTACGTTTTTTTTTATAAATATTACTATCTGAAAGTGCCAAATGGCAGTAAAAATGGCACCTTTGGTGCCATGTCTCAAGCGGAAAAGCTGGAACTAGTGGGATACCAAAAATTTTTTGGAATTATGTTTAATGGCTCATTTGAAAGTCTATTGCTAATATCTACGTGCTTTATATCAATTCCAACATCAGTAATTGCAATATCACTAAAACAATGTTTCTGGTGCCACTTCTTAAGAAGCTTGGAAGTATAAAATGGTATCATTTTAGAAGTTATGGTCCAAAACCCTTTACTGGAGGTTCAAGGTTCAAGGTTCAAGGTCGAGTTTTCTCTCTGTTGGGAATTTAATATGTTGTATAAACATGGTATTAATAATAAAACCTTGAACCAAACTATTTACTTATTTTTACTACTTAATAGACAGGATAAAACTATTTGTAATGTATAGGCTATAAAGAAATCTTAGTACAAAAACCTATTTGCATATTTTTTTGTCTGTGATATTTTTTAGTTGTCAGGTTACATTCCATCTTTTTTTGTTTATTGCTGTTCCACACCTGTATGTTTGAAGTTATTTGGTGTTTAACAGGGGGGGGGGGGCGTGTTTAGCGAAATATGTTAGAGATACGAAGCTTCTGCTTATGATTTAGAAATCTTGAAAATTTTCTTTATAGAAAATAGTTACTTCTAGAACGCCAAGGAAACCGGTGCGCGATAAAAAATCTTAGAATTGTTTCTTAGTATGCAGTTCATTTTTAATATAGAACAATAGAAGACCACATTTTTCTTGCCTGCTCTGCAAGGCATTAGACTTTTTAAACGTTAAACCCAAACCAATATCGGTTCCAATGTTGGCCGTACTACATCCCTGTTTTCAGTGCCTTAACATATATAATTTTCTAAAGTATGGATAATAAACTTTTTGTTGTAAACTTAACGTTTTGCAGGAAAACTCAGCTAGTTCCATATAAATATGGTTCATATTTCTGACAATACAAGGGCAATAAAAATAAAAAGGCAGAATGTTTTAATTGCTTATTGACTTTTTCTTTTACAAAGGATATTTCAACATGCAATAAATTTACAACATCATCATTACAATGGATTTTTCAACATAACCTCTTTCAATGTCAAATCACTTCTCCAGGTGATACTTCCATCCTTTTAGACCGTTTTTGGAGAAATCTCGAGATCCCTTCAACCTTCTAGAATCTTCACAAGTACAACTCCTTCACTGTCATAGAAAACGCTGCCATTACTTTGTTGACAAAAATTTTGCGTATTTTTGGAATACTCCTTTAATTATTGCATTTTGTGATACGGGGAAGGTAAAGTCAGACCCAGGAATACGAACTGAATGTCGGGACCGATGAACATGCAAAGCTCTATTGGTAGCCCATTAAAAATAAATAATCGAAACATCTTTGTTTCAAAGTCAGGTTATAGGTTATAATTTCACGAAACCTTATGATAGATACGGAAGTTATGCTTTGATTTTGAAAACCTTGAAGATTTTCTTTAGAAAAATAGTTATTTAAAAAATACCAAGGAAATCGACCAGCGATTCCAATCTTAGAAGTTGATTCTTAGTGTGCAGCTCATTTTTAATATAGAAGAGCGCATGTTTTCTTGCTGAGTCAATTCGGAATTACACAGGATGAATCGGAAAGGTTTAACCTATAAATTTTTGCAATCTTTTTATGATGAAAGGCTTGAGAGCTAGATAGTCTCCGTGAGAAGGAAAGCTGGAATAACTTTTCAGGGTTGTATAAAAATGCTTATTTTCATTTCTTGATGATATTCCATCATCCTAGGGCAGAACTGAAGTAGATAGACAGACAATAAGGGTAATTTAGATAGTCATTCTGTGACTATCATTTCTGTGAGCCATTTGAAGGCAATTGGAGTTGAAGACTATGAATGATTCGAAGATTCATGACCGACCATGTACACAGGACTTGCAAGCGAGTGGATGATCGGGATCACTACAGATAAACCAACTCATGGTATTTCCCTATGTTTGTGGGATTATAGAAAACTGTCGCTTCACCGAAAACACAAAAGCAAAGTAAAATAAAAATATTGATTTAGGAGTCAAAAGTGAGTACGTAGCGTCACACCAACAAACTAATCTGTAACGCTTTTCATTGTCTTAAACCAGCTGTGATATCAGTAAATTTCAGTACAAAATTAAAATTATCTTAAAAACTTACTAAAGCTGGTCTCACCAGTTATAACACCAATAATGAACAATACACAATTTTAGATTGAGAAAAAAGAACACACTTTAGTATTACTCGAAATGAAGAACAAATAAACCCTAATATGAACTCTGGAAATCCGGTTATTCTTTCTATACAACAACGAATTTCAAGTTATGATCAAGTTATGATACAATTCTAAAGCTATTCTATAGTCCTAATACTATAAAGATGGCTTCACTTTAAACTTGTCTACAAAATAATCATGAAACGTCCCTAAAATGCTTTATTTATATACTGTAGAAAGTGTCCTTAAGCGGTTTAATTTTACTGTATCAAAACTCCTATATTATTTTGTGTTTTCAGTAAAGCGCTAGTTTTCTATAATCCTACAAACATAAGAAAATGTCAAGAGTTTGTTTATTTGTACCAGTTTTGTTGATGTATTTTATAAAGACCGTGAAGTAATAATTTTTTGATTTAATTTGACCTAAAAAAAACGGGGGATGCGAAAATCTTCAAGCAAACGATCAGTAAAGATGAAGCCTAGTAACGGAACTCCTTTACGAATGTATTTGTAAAGGTTATGAACAGGTTATTTCCACATAGCCTAACAGGCCGAAACAGTGGCGTCAAAGAATGCCGTGGGCACAAAACATACGCATTTAGTCTTAGAGGAATTATGTAAATCATGATCAGCAGAAAAACTCTCACAGATAGGGTACTTGTTAAGAATCCGGTAGTCACGCGAGAAAGACTGCATTGAGAAAGACCGAGATGCTACATGAAAAACAGGGGGACTTGTATGCAATCCAGTAACCAGGCGAAATGTGAAGTTTGGTTAATGCTAATGAAACAAAACAGAATAGGATGAAAATATAATAGTTTAGAAACAAATTTGGGCTATACATTTGCACATTGGGGGAGGGGGGGGGGGGGTAAAGCATAGCATATATTAAATACGTAACCTAACCTAGGTACCTTTTTTTGCCCTTTCAACCCCCAAAAATTAAATATTAAATAGTTTCCACGAAATGAACAACAACTCACTAGCTAGCGGAAACGTGGTTTTGAATAGCATCTTTGACATTCTATATGCGTTTTTCTTTGCGTGTTTACTGGATTGCATAAGCGCCAAAACAGGTTTTCTCCGCATAGTGAGTTATTGCTCACTCTGTGAAAAAGATTTAAACTTTATTTTTGGGGGGTTAAAGGGCGAAAAAAGGTACCTAGTTTAGGTTATGTTACATATTTAATATATGGTATGCTTTACCCTCACTCCCCTCCCCCCCTGATGTGCAAATGTATAGCCCAAATTTGTTTCTGAACTATTATATTTTCATACTATTTTTTATTTCATTAGTATTAACGAAACTTCACTTATCGCGTGACTACCGGATTCTTAACAAGTACCGATCCTAGTAATCTGTAATGTAACATGTTATGAGTAGTAGGGCAAGTGACCAATACAACCAGGTAATTAGCAAGACTTAAATTGTTTATAACGACTGAGACAACATGGCATCCATGTCCACTAGCAGTAAGGTACTTATTGAGTTCATCACAATAAACCGAGACATGGAAAGCGGACGATACACCACCATGGATAACACTGTTTCCAGCTGAAAACGTTGGACTCAATTCAGAACCCCATCAAACTAAAAATCGCTGTCTAATAAACCAAAAAGAAAATATAAGGCGTAACATTATAGCATTTAAAATATATCTTAAGAATACAAAATAAAGCTGATTTTCTTTGCTAAAGTCTCCTCTTTGTAAAGAATCCTTATGTCTCATGACATACTATTAGATCTTAAGACTTTTAGCTGGGTACTTTTAATGCGCGCGCATTTTGACATCTTCTTTCAATCGTAGCCACTTTATTGTCAATTTCAGGTTCAGCTTCAGGGTTTTAACCAGTTTGTACAGAGGGAAAAATCTCAAGTGCTCAAGTGAAATTCAGTTGGTTGCTTCCATTCGTCCCTTATCACCTTATGTTATCTAGGTTACTAATGTATATAATTTAAGGTGTCTTACGTCGTTAGTGTGATAAGTTTTTATCCAAATGATAGTTCCCCAGGGTTGCCACCCCTAGTGATTTATCACTATTGCTAGTGATTTTCTAGGCTGCCAAATGATTTTTTTCTAGCTAGTGATTTCCGTTCTAAAACTAGTGATTTTTTTCTAAATCTAATGATTTTTCACAATATAGCGCGTAGATTCATGATTCAATCTAATAAATCAAACAAGAAACTAAAAAAAGGCACAAAATAGTAATTCACTGCAGTTCCTAATATGTTCCAAATTGACATTTATGCAAATATACCACCATATGTTCATATCAAATATGACCCTAGAGCGTTATCATCAAGATAATAGGCGAAGTAGTTAATCGCAAAATTGCAAAAATGTTCTATACTTCCTATTTTACAATATTTGCTCAGGTCGAATTTTTGTCTTCATATTTATGTTGTTTTTTTTCCTCTCTGTAATATATCAGTTCTAAATTATATTTTCTTCTGTTAAAACCTTTGAATTTTCTAGGCTGCCAAGTGATTTTTTTTCTAGCTAGTGATTTTCGTTCTAAACCTAGTGATTTTTTTTCTAAATCTAATGATTTTTCACGATATAGCGCGTAGATTCATGATTCAATCAAATAAATCAAACAAGAAACTAAAAAAAGGCACAAAATAGTAATTCACTGCAGTTCCTAATATGTTCCAAATTAGCATTTATGCAAATATACCACCATATGTTCAAAAAAATTTTGAGATAGCCATTATATTAAAAAATGCTCAAAAGTCAGATAACAAAAACTAAGGTGTCATCACAACCCCCCAGGGCCCAGGGGCAAGCGTTGTAAGTTATGCCCTGAGGCATATATGGTTCTTATGGAAGGAATGCTCGTATAAACTTCAGAGAGAGCTCATTTGATTGGATATTGAAAGTTTGTGCTGACTTTTAATAGACAAAAGAAATCCAAGGGCAGCTAGCCCCATCCCCACGCCTTCTTTGTCCAAACCCATCTGATGAAAATTTTGAGATAAACATTTTGTTAAAAATAGTTCAAAGATCGGATAGGAAAAACTCCGGTGTCAATACAAACCTCCAGGGCCCAGGGAAAGGCGTTTTAAGTTATGCCCTAAGGGCATGTATGGTTCTCATGAAAGGGATACTCGTATAAACTTCATAGAGGGCTCATTTTATTGGAAATTGAAAGTTCTAGTTTACTTCTTAAGGGTAAAAAGATTTAAGGGCAACTAGGCCCTCCTCTCCTCGCCATTTTTCCCCAAACCCGTCCGCTACAAATTTTGAGATAGCCAGTTTTTTCGAAATTGTTCAAAAATTGGATAACAAAACTCCCTCCAGGGCCCGGGGGATAGGCGTTGTAAGTATTTTCCTGGGGGCGTAAGTAGAAGGGCCTTATTGACTCCGATCACGCACCCCTGCTGCCACCTACAACTTTTTTTACATAATTTATTCAAGGATTATCGATCGAGTCTAATGTGGGTGTGTCAAGGTCAATCGATCTGTTGTTGTTTGGCCACGTGCGAATGGCATGAGGGATGATGTACCTAATCGATGGGGGACATAATGTATTCAATGATTATCTATAGTGTCTACTCGGGGGGGTGTGTCAAGGTCAATCGATCTGTTGTTGTTTGAACACGTGCGAATGACGCGAGGGGTGATTTACATAATCGATGGGGGACATTATTGATTCACGAGCATGGGGAATTAAGAAACAATATGATTATAGAGTCCCTAGGGGGAAAGATTACGTAATCGCTCAATGACCTCTTTTTCCATGATCGATTTATTTGATGTTTTTCTCGGCTAGCCTGCCCTGAGAACTTGATTTACATAATCGCTAGGGGAAATTATTGATTTACGAAGGGGAAAATAAGAAACAAACATGGCTTCATTGTTGTTTGGCTAGCCTGGCCTGAGAACTTGATTTACATAATCGCTAGGGTAAATTATTTAGTCACGAAGTGGAAATTAAGAAACAAACTTGGCTTCAGTGTTGTTTGTCTAGCCTGCCCCGAGATCTTGATTTACATAATCGATAGGGGAAATTAGTGATTCACGATGGGGAGAATTAGAAAACATTAAGGCTTCTTTAATCTTAGGTCTGAGGGAGTTATTTATTATTGTTGTTTTTGGACAAGTGTATGCTAGGGGTGAATGTCAAGGTGTCCTGGAATAGGAAACAGTTAGATCACGTGTTTCCTTCTCAGCCAATCATCGAGTCGGATACATCCTCCTTCTCAGCCAATCAGAGACGTGCTTATATATGATTTTCCATTTACATAACAATTCGCCATTCAGATTTAGTATATAACGGGTCTGCAATATGATTAAATCATCAAAAAGTTAAAGAACACATTTAAATCAAATAGAATGGTTAACATTGATGAAGTTGAAGCCTTGGCAACTACAGTTTGCAATGTTCGTTCTGTTTTCATTTTTTATTTTCAAAATACATTTATTTTCCGTGGTCCCCCGCGCCCCTATTCGGGTCACACCCCCCCCCTATACAAACGCCACTATATGATGTTCATACTCGATAAAAGGCGTAAAATACGCTCTTTTTCACCGGCCCCAATGGTCTCCCAAGGTCCCATAGAGCCCCAGCCCCCCAAACGCCCTCCTCAGACCCTCAAAGGACATCCCCCCCCCCCAAAGGCCCATCGAGCTCCCAAAGGACCAACGGGTCCCAAAGGCCCTCCACCGGTCCCCAAATGTCCCCCAGGCACCCAAACGCCCTCCCTGTCCCACAAAGGCCCCCCAAGCTCCCAAAGGACCACCGGCGCCCCAAAGGCCCACCCAGACCCCCAAAGGACACCCCCGGGCCCCCCAAAGGCCCATCGAGCTCCCAAAGGACCAACGGGTCCCAAAGGCCCTCCACCGGTCCCCAAATGTCCCCCCGGCACCCAAAGGCCCTCCCTGTGCCACAAAGGCCCCCCAAGCTCCCAAAGGACCACCCTGTGCCCCAAAAGCCCCCCTGTGCCCCAAAGGTCCTCCTCCGGTCCCCAAAGGCCCATCGAGCTCCCAAAGGACCAACGGGGTCCCAAAGGCCCTCCACCGGTCCCCAACTGCCTCTCCGGACCCCTAAAGGCCCTCCACCGGCCCCCCCATGTCCCCCCGGCACCCAAAGGTCCCCCTGGCGCCCCAAAGGCCCACCCGGACCCCCAAATGCCATCCCCGGACCCCCAACGCCCATCCCCCGGTCCCCAACGGTCCCCCGAGCTCCCACAGGACCACCGACCCGCCAGGGACCCACCGACCCTCACCGGCGCTCCCCGAGCACCCGTCTTTCGTTGATGTGTGTTGTCTGAAACCTATGATTTGGGATGTTTAGTTTGCTACTTCAGGCTTTTCTGAGCTAAGGTTTCTTAGTCTTTCGTTGGTGTGTGTTGTCTGAAACCAATAGTTTGGGATGTGTAATTTGCTATTTCCGAATTTTCATAACCGGATTTCTTAGTCTTTCGTAGGTGTGTGGTGTCTGAAACCTATTATTTGGGATGTGTGGGTTGCTATTTCAGTCTGTTCTGAGCTGGATTTCTTAGTCTTTCATAGGTGTGTAGTGTCTGAAAACTATGATTTGGGGTGGGTGGATTGCTACTTTTGACTTTTCTGAGCTTGATTTCTTAGCCGTTCATAGGTGTTTGTTGTCTGAAACCTATGATTTGGGATTTGTAATTTGCTATTTCCGACTTTTCATAACCGGATTTCTTAGTCTTTCGTAGGTGTGTGGTGTCTGAAACCTATGATTTGGGATGTGTGGGTTGCTATTTTTGACTTTTCTGAGTTGGATTTCTTAGTCTTTCATAAGTGTGTGTTGACTGAAACCTATGATTTGGGATGGTTAATTTGCTATTTTTGACTTTTCTGAGCTAGATTTCTTAGCCTATCATATGTGTGTCCTTTCAGAAAATTATGAATTGGGAGGTGTAGTTTGCTTTGTGGACTTTTCAGAGCTAGGATTCTTAGTCACTCATAGGTGTTTGTTGTCTGAAACTTCGAGTTTGGTATGAGTAGTTGGCTATTTCAGACTTTTCTGAGCTAAGGTTTCTTAGTATTTCGTAGGTGAATGCTGTCTGAAACTTATGATTTGGGATATGTAAATTACTATTTCGGGCTTTTCTGAGTTGGATCTCTTAGTCTTTCATAGGTGTGTAGTGTCTGAAACCTATGATTTGGGATGTGTAGTTTGCTATTTTCGACTTTTCTGAGCTAGGTTTCTTAGACTTTCATAGGTATGTGTTGTCAGAACATTATGATTTGGGATGTGTAGTTTGCTATTTCAGGCTTTTCTGAGCTAAGGTTTTCTAGTATTTCGTAGGTGAATGATGTCTGAAACCAATAGTTTGGGATGTGTAATTTGCTATTTCCGACTTTTCATAACCGGATTTCTTAGCCTTTCGTAGGTTTGTGGTGTCTGAAACCTATGATTTGGGATGTGTGGGTTGCTATTTCAGGCTTTTCTGAGTTGAATTCTAAATCTTCTTAAATTCAATTCCGACCTTTCTCAAAGAGATGAAAAAAATTAAAGTTCTGTTCCAAATATTTTCCCGGAAGAAGAAAAGTTCAACTTCAATTATGAATTTTCTCAATTAAAATGAAAAAGTTACTCATCAAATATTTTTTACCAAAAATAATATAAAAATTTCCACTTCAGTTCAGATTTTTTTCTCAAACAGATAAAAAAATTTAAAATATTGTTCCAAATTTTTAATAGAAGATTGGAAAAGTTATACTTTGATCGTGAATATTCGTGTTCTAATCTGAATTTTACCAAAGAACACAATTCAATTCTAATTTCCCCAATAAAAAATTTAAAGTTCAATTCTAAATTTTTCGGTGGAAGATAGAAAAAGTAATACCATACTTGTGAATATTTTCATGGAAGATAAAAAGTTTTAGTTCAATTTAAAATTTTCTCAATGAAGTGAAGAAGAATTCAAGTTCTCTTCTGAAATTTACCAAAGAACACAATTCATTTCTAATTTCACCAGAGAAAATAAAAATCTTCCACTTCAGTTCTTTATTTCAAAAAGACATAAAGAAATTTAAAGTTCAATTCTAAATTTTTCGGTTGAAGATAGAAAATGTATGACCATACTTGTGAATATTTTCACGGAAGATAAAAAGTTCTAGTTCAATTTAAAATTTTCTCAACGAAGTGAAGGAAAGTTCAAGTTCTCTTCTGAATTTTCTCAATGAAAAAGAAATTAGTCATTAATCATTTCTATTTTTCCAAATAATATAAAAATTTTTCACTTTAGTTCAGATCTGACTTGAAGAGATGAAAAATTTAAAATACTATTCCAAATTTTTCAATGAAGATAAAAAAGTTCAATCTGGCTCGAAGAGATGAAAAATTTAAAATACTGTTCAAAATTTTCTCAACAAAGTGAAGAAAAGTTCAAGTTCTCTTCTGAACTTTACCAAAGAACACACTTCAATTATAATTTCTCCAGAGAAAATAAAAATCTTCCACTTCAGTTCTTTATTTCACAATGACATAGAGAAATTTAAAGTTCAATTCTAATTTTTAGGTGGGAGATAGGAAAAGTAATACCATACTTGTGAATATTTTCACGGAAGATAAAAAGTTCTAGTTCAATTTAAAATTTTCTCAACGAAGTGAAGAAAAGTTCAATTTCTCTTCTGAACTTTACCAACTAACACACTTCAAGTCTAAGGTATTCAGAGAAAACAAAAATCTACCACTTCAGTTCTTTATTTAACATAGATATAAAGACATTTAAATTTCTTGTCAAAATTTTCTTGTGGACGATAAAAAAAGAAATACCACAATTGTGTATATTTTCACGGAAGATAAATAGTTCTAGTTCAATTTAAAATTTTCTCAACGAAGTCAAGTAAAGTTCAAGTTCTCTTCTGAATTTTACCAAAGAACACACTTAAATTCTAATTTCTCCAGAGAAAATAAAAATCTTCCACTTCTGTTCTTTATTTCACACAGACAAATAAATATAAAGTTCAATTCTAAATTTTTAAATGGACGATAGACAAAGTAATATCACACTAGGGAATATTTTCACTGAAGATAAAAAGTTCTAGTTAAATTTAAAATTTTCTCAACGATGTCAAGGAAAGTTCAAGTTCTCTTCTGAACTTTATCAAAGAACACACTACAATTTTAATTTCTCCAGAGAAAACAAAAAGCTGCCACTTCAGTTCTTTATTTCACAAAGACATAAAGAAATTTAAAGTTCAATTCTAAATTTTTCGGTGGGAGATAGAAAAATTAATACCATACTTGTGAGACTAAAAATGAAGATATTTATGCAGTTTCAACTAGCTATGGCTAAGTTTGCTAAAGACAAACTATTTTCTTGCGAAAACACACAAACTCAGACAAAATGTTCAATGTTGCTTTAGTAACTACGCAATTAGACTAAAAATGAAGATATTTATGCAGAGTTTCAACTAGCTATGGCTAAGTTTGATAAAGACAAGCTATTTTCGTGGGAAAACACACAAAATCATAAGTAAAATGTTAAATGTTAATCTAGTACATACGCAATTAGGATTAATTGAAGATATATATGCAGAGTGTCAACTACCTATGGCTAAGTTTGCTAAAGACAAGCTATTTTCTTGCGAAAACACACAAACTCAGAAGTAAACTGTTCAATGTTAATTTAGTAAATACGCAATTGGTCTAAAATTAATATATTTATGTAGAGTTTCAACTATATATGTCGAAGTTTGCTAAAGACAATCTATTTTCTTGAGAAAACACACAAACTCAGAAAAAAAGTTCAATGTTCCTTTAGTACCTAGGCAATTAGACTAAAAATGAAGATATTTATGCAGAGTTTCAACTAGCTATGGCTAAGTTTGCTAAAGACAAGCTATTTTCGTGCGAAAATACACAAAATCAGAAGTAAATTGTTCAATGTTCCTATAGTACCTATGCAATTAGGCTTAAATGAAGATATTTATGCAGAGTTTCAACTATCTATGGCTAAGTTTGCTAAAGACAAGACATTTTCTTGCAAAAACACACAAAATCATAAGTAACATGTTCAATGTTCCTTTAGTACCTACGCAATTAGGCTTAAATGAAGATATTTATGCAGAGTTTCAACTAGCTATGGCTAAGTTTGCTAAAGACAAGCTATTTTCTAGAGAAAAAACACAAAATCAGAAAAAAGGTTCAATGTTCCTTTAGTACCTACGCAATTTGACTTAAATGAAGATATTTATGCAGAGTTTCAACTAGATATGTATAAGTTTGCTAAAGACAAGCTATTTTATTGCGAAAACACACTCAATCAGAAGTAAATTGTTCACTGTTACTATAGTACCTACTCACTTAGGATTAAATGAAGATATTTAAGCGGAGTTTCAACAAGCTATGGATAAGTTTGATAAAGACAAGCTATTTTCTTGCGAAAACACACAAACTCAGAAAAAATGTTCAATGTTACTTTAGTACCGAAGCAATTAGACTAAAAATGAAGATATTTATGCAGAGTTTCAACTAGCTATGGCTAAGTTTGCTAAAGACAAGCTATTTTCCTCCAAAAACACACAAAATCAGAAGTAAAATTTTAAATGTTCCTCGATTAACTACGCAATTAGGCTTAAATGAATATATTTATGCAGAGTTTCAACTACCTCTGTCTAAGTTCGCTAAATACAAGCTATTTTCTCGCAAAAACACACAAAATCAGAAGTAAAATGTTCAATGTTCCTATAGTACATAAGCAATTAGGCTTAAATGAAGATATTTATGCAGAGTTTCAACTAGCTATGGCTAAGTTTGCTAAAGACAAGCTATTTTCGTGCGAAAACACACAAAATCAGAAAAAATGTTCAATGTTCCTTTAGTACCTACGCAATTTGACTTAAATGAAGATATTTATGCAGAGTTTCAACTATCTATGGATAAGTTTGCTAAAGACAAGCTATTTTCTTGCGAAAACACAAACAAAATCAGAAAAAATTTTAAATGTTCCTTTAGTACAAACACAATTAGTCTAAAAATGAAGATATTTATGCACAGTTTCAACTAGCTATGGCTAAGTTTGCTAAGGACAAGCTATTTTCTTGCGAAAACACACAAAATCAGAAAAAATGTTCAATGTTCCTTTAGTACCTATGCAATTAGGCTAAAAATGAAGATATTTATGCACAGTTTCAACTATCTATGGCGAAGTTTGCTAAAGACAAGCTATTTTCTTGCGAAAACACACAAAATCAGAAAAAATGTTCAATGTTCCTTTAGCACCTACGCAATTAGGCTGAAATGAAGATATTTATGCAGAGTTTCAACTATCTATGTCTAAGTTTGCTAAAGACAAGCTATTTTCTTGAGAAAACACACAAAATCAGAAAAAATGTTCAATGTTCCTATAGTACCTACGCAATTGGGCTTAAATGAAGATATTTATGCAGAGTTTCAACTAGCTATGGTTAAGTTTGCTAAAGACAAACTATTTTCTTGCGAAAACACAAACAATATCAGAAAAAATGTTCAGTTTTCCTTTATTACATAAGCAATTAGACTAAAAATTAAGATATTTATGCAGAGTTTCAACTAGCTTTGGCTAAGTTTGCTAAATACAAGATATTTTCTTGCGAAAACATACAAAATCATAAAATATTTTCATTTTTCATTTATTACCGACTCAATTATGATATAAACGAAGATATTTATGAAGAGTTTCAACTATCTATGGCTAAGTTTGCTAAAGACAAGCTATTTTCTTGTAAAAACATACAAAATCAGAAAAATGTTAAATGTTACGTTAGTACCTACGCACTAAGACTAAAATGAAGATATTTATGCAGAGTTTCCACTATCTATGGCTAAGTTTGTTAAAGACAAGCTATTTTCTTGCGAAAACACAAAAAATCACAAAAAATGTTCAATGTTCCTTTAGTACCTACGCACTTATACTAAAAATGAAGATATTTATGCAGAGTTTAAACTAACTATGGCTAGGTTTGCTAAAGACAAGCTATTTTCTTACGAAAACACAAAAAAAATCAGAAAAAATGTTCAATGTTCCTGTAGTAACTACGCAATTAGTCTAAAAATGAAGATATTTATGCTGAGTTTCAGCTATCTATGGCTAAGTTTGCTAAAGACAAGCTATTTTCTTGCGAAAACACACAAAATCAGAAAAAATGTTCAATGTTCCTTTAGTACCTACGCAATTAGGCTAAAAATGAAGATATTTATGCACAGTTTCAACTAGCTATGGCTAAGTTTGCTAAAGACAAGCTATTTTCATGCGAAAACACACAAAATCAGAAAAAATATTGTTAGGTTAGGTTAAGTTAGATTAGGTTAGGTTAGCCTACGTACGTGCGCATATAGGTTAGGTTAGGTTGGATTAAGTTAGGTTAGGTTAAGTTAGGTTAGGTTAGGTTAGATTAAGTTAGGTTAAGTTAGGTTAGGCTAGGTTAGCCTACGTACGCGCGCGTACGTAGGCTAGCCTAGCCTAACCTAACTTAACCTAACCTAATCTAGCCTAACCTAACCTAACCTAACCTAACTAATCCAACCTAACCTAACCTCTATGTGCGCGGACGTAAGCTAACCTAACCTAATCGACCTTAACCTCACCTACCAAGAGTTTGTCAGATTTTGTGTGTTTTCGCATAAAAATAGCTCGTCTTTAGCAAACTTATCCAAATATAGTTGAAACTGTACATAAATATCTTATTTTATACTATCATAGCGTCGGTGATAAAGGAAATTAGAACATTTTTTCTGATGTTGTGTGTTTTAGCAAGAAAATAGCTGGTCCTTAGCAAATTTATCCATAGCTAGTTGAAACTGTGCATAACTATCTTCATTTTTAGTCTAATTGCGTAGGTACTAAAGGAACATTGAACATTTTTCTGATTTTGTTTGTGTTTTCGCAGAAAATAGCTTGTCTTTAGCAAACTTAGCCATAGTTAGTTGAAACTCTGCATAAATATCTTCATTTTTAGTCTAATTGCGTAGGTACTAAAGGAACATTGAACATTTTTCTGATTTTGTGTGTTTTCGCAGAAAATAGCTTGTCTTTAGCAAACTTAGCCATAGATAGTTGAAACTCTGCATAAATATCTTCATTTCAGCCTAATTGCGTAGGTACTAAAGGAACATTGAACATTTTTCTGATTTTGTGTGTTTTCGCAGAAAATAGCTTGTCTTTAGCAAACTTAGCCATAGCTAGTTGAAACTGTGCATAAATATCTTCATTTTTAGCCTAATTGTGTATGTACTAAAGGAACACTGAACATTTTTCTGATTTTGTGTGTTTTCGCAAGAAAATAGCTTGTCTTTAGCAAACTTAGCCATAGCTAGTTGAAACTCTGCATAAATATTTTAATTTTTAGTCTAATTGCGTAGGTACTAAAGGAACATTGAACATTTTTCTGATTTTGTTTGTGTTTTCACTAGAAAATAGCTTGTCTTTAGCAAACTTAGCCATAGCTAGTTGAAACTCTGCATAAATATCTTCATTTAAGCCTAATTGCGTAGGTACTAAAGGAACATTGAACATTTTTCTGATTTTGTGTGTTTTCACGAAAATAGCTTGTCTTTAGCAAACTTAGCCATAGATAGTTGAAACTCTGCATAAATATCTTCATTTCAGCTAATTGCGTAGGTGCTAAAGGAACATTGAACATTTTTTCTGATTTTGTGTGTTTTCGCAAGAAAATAGCTTGTCTTTAGCAAACTTAGCCATAGATAGTTGAAACTGTGCATAAATATCTTCATTTTTAGCCTAATTGCATAGGTACTAAAGGAACACTGAACATTTTTTCTGATTTTGTGTGTTTTCACAAGAAATAGCTTGTCTTTAGCAAACTTAGCCATAGCTAGTTGAAACTGTGCATAAATATCTTCATTTTTAGCCTAATTGTGTATGTACTAAAGGAACACTGAACATTTTTTCTGATTTTGTTTGTGTTTTCATAGAAAATAGTTTGTCTTTAGCAAACTTAGCCATAGCTAGTTGAAACTCTGCATAAATATCTTCATTTTTAGTCTAATTGCGTAGGTACTAAAGGAACATTGAACTTTTTGTCTGTGTTTGTGTGTTTTCGATAGAATATAGCTTGTCTTTATCAAACTTAGTCCGATCTTGTTTAAACTGTGCATAACTATATTAATTTCAGCCCTAGTGCGTTGTTTCTATAGTTATAATGAATATATTAGTTCTTATTTTGTGTGTTTTCGCACGAAAATAGATTGTCTTTATAAGACTTCAAAATCGGTAGATGAAACTGTGCTTAAATATCTACATTTAAGCTAATTGCGTAGGTACTAGAGGAACATTGAACATTTTTCTTCTGATTTTGTGTGTTTTCGCACGAAAATAGCTTGTCTTTAGCAAACTTAGCCATAGCTAGTTGAAACTCTGCATGAATATCTTCATTTTTAGTCTAATTGCGTAGGTACTAAAGGAACATTGAACATTTTTTCTGAGTTTGTGGGTTTTCACAAGAAAATAGCTTGTCTTTAGCAAACTTAGTCATAGCTAGTTGAAACTCTGCATAAATATCTTCATTTAAGCCTAATTGCGTAGGTACTAAAGGAACATTGAACATTTTACTTCTGATTTTGTGTGTTTTCACATGAAAATAGCTTGTCTTTAGCAAACTTAGCCATAGATAGTTGAAACTCTGCATAAATATCTTCATTTTAGCCTAATTGCATAGTTACTAGAGTATCATTGAACATTTTTTCTGAGTTTGTTTGTGTTTTCGCTAGAAAATATCTTTTCTATAGCAAACTTAGCCATAGCTAGTTGAAACTCTGAATAAATATCTTAATTTAATAAAAATTGCGTAGTTACTAAAGGAACATTGAACATTTTTCTTCTTATTTTGTGTGTTTTTGCAAGAAAATAGCTTGTCTTTAGCAAACTTAGCCATAGATAGTTGAAACTCTGCATAAATATCTTCATTTAAGTATAATTGCGTAGGTACTAGAGGAACATTGAACATTTTACTTCTGATTTTGTGTGTTTTCGCATGAAAATAGCTTGTCTTTAGCAAACTTAGCCATAGCTAGTTGAAACTCTGCATAAATATCTTCATTTTTAGTCTAATTGCGTAGGTACTAAAGGAACATTGAACATTTTTTCTGAGTTTGTGTGTTTTCGCAGGAAAATAGCTTGTCTTTAGCAAAATTATCCATAGATAGTTGAAACTCTGCATAAATATCTTCATTTAAGCCTAATTGCGTAGGTACTAAAGGAACATTTAAAATTTTACTTCTGATTTTATGTGTTTTAGGAAGAAAATAGCTTGTCTTTAGAAAACTTAGCCAGAGGTAGTTGAGACTCTGCATAAAGATATTCATTTAATCCTAATTGCGTATGTACTAGAGGAACATTGAACATTTTACTTCTGATTTTGTGTGTTTTCGCACTAAAATAGCTTGTCTTTAGCAAACTTAGCCGTAGCTAGTTGAAACTCTGCATAAATATCTTCATTTTTAGTCTCATTGCGTAGGTACTAAAGCAACACTGAACATTTTTTCTGAGTTTGTGTGTTTTCGCAAGAAAATAGTTTGTCTTTAGCAAACTTAGCCATAGCTAGTTGAAACTCTGCATAAATATCTTCATTTTTAGTCTCACAAGTATGGTATTAATTTTTCTATCTCCCACCGAAAAATTTAGAATTGAACTTTAAATTTCTTTATGTCTTTGTGAAATAAAGAACTGAAAGTGGCAGCTTTTGTTTTCTCTGGAGAAATTAGAAATGAAGTCTGTTCTTTGGTAAAGTTCAGAAGAGAACTTGAACTTTCCTTGACATCGTTGAGAAAATTTTAAATTGAACTAGAACTTTTTATCTTCCGTGAAAATATTCACTAGTGTGGTATTACTTTTTCTATCTTCCACCGAAAAATTTAGAATTGAACTTTAAATTTCTTTGTCTTTGTGAAATAAAGAACTGAAGTTGAAGATTTTTGTTTTCTCTGGAGAAATTAGAATTGAAGTGTGTTCTTTGGTAAAGTTCAGAAGAGAACTTGAACTTTTCTTCACTTCGTTGAGAAAATTTTAAATTGAACTAGAACTTTTTATCTTCCGTGAAAATATTCACAAGTATGGTATTACTTTTTCTATCTTCCACCAAAAAATTTAGAAATGAACTTTAAATTTCTTTATGTCTTTGTGAAATAAAGAACTGAAGTGGAAGATTTTTGTTTTCTCTGGAGAAATTAGAATTGAAGTGTGTTCTTTGGTAAACTTCAGAAGAGAACTTGAACTTTTCTTCACTTCGTTGAGAAAATTTTAAATTGAACTAGAACTTTTTATCTTCCGTGAAAATATTCACAAGTATGGTATTACTTTTCTATCTTCCACCGAAAAATTTAGAATTGAACTTTAAATTTCTCTATGTCTTTGTGAAATAAAGAACTGAAGTGGAAGATTTTTATTTTCTCTGGAGAAATTAGAATTGAAATGTGTTCTTTGGTAAAGTTCAGAAGAGAACTTGAACTTTTCTTCACTTCGTTGAGAAAATTTGGAACAGTATTTTAAATTTTTCATCTCTTCGAGCCAGATTGAACTTTTTTATCTTCAGTGAAAAATTTGGAAGAGTATTTTAAACTTTTCATCTCTTCGGGTCAGATCTGAACTAAAGTGAAAAATTTTTATATTATTTGGAAAAATAGAAATGATCAATGACTAATTTCTTTTTCATTGAGAAAATTCAGAAGAGAACTTGAACTTTCCTTCACTTCGTTGAGAAAATTTTAAATTGAACTAGAACTTTTTATCTTCCGTGAAAATATTCACAAGTATGGTATTACTTTTTCTATCTTCCACCGAAAAATTTAGAATTGAACTTTAAATTTCTTTATGTCCTTGTGAAATAAAGAACTGAAGGGGAAGATTTTTATTTTCTCTTGTTAAATTAGAATTGAATTGTGTTCTTTGTTAAAATTCAGAAGAGAACTTGAATTCTTCTTCACTTCATTGAGAAAATTTTAAATTGAACTAGAACTTTTTATCTTCCATGAAAATATTCACAAGTATGGTATTACTTTTTTATCTTCCACCGAAAAATTTAGAATTGAACTTTAAATTTTTTATTGGGGAAATTAGAATTGAATTGAGTTCTTTGGTAAAATTCAGATTAGAACTCGAATATTCACGATCAAAGTATAACTTTTCCTATCTTCTATGAAAAATTTGGAACAATATTTTAAATTTTTTCATCTCTTTGAGAAAAAAAATCTGAACTGAAGTTGAAATTTTTATATTATTTTTGGGAAAAAAGATTTGATCAATAACTTTTTCATTTTCATTGAGAAAATTCAGAATTGAAGTTGAACTTTTCTTCTTCCGGGAAAATATTTGGAACAGAACTTTAATTTTTTTCATCTCTTTGTGAAAGGTCGGAATTGAATTTAAGAAGATTTAGAATCCAACTCAGAAAAGCCTGAAATAGCAACCCACACATCCCAAATCATAGGTTTCAGACACCACACACCTACGAAAGGCTAAGAAATCCGGTTATGAAAAGTCAGAAATAGCAAATTACACATCCCAAACTATTGGTTTCAGACATCATTCACCTACGAAATACTAGAAAACCTTAGCTCAGAAAAGCCTGAAATAGCAAACTACACATCCCAATTCATAATGTTCTGACAAGGCATACCTATGAAAGGCTAAGAAACCTAGCTCAGAAAAGTCGAAAATAGCAAACTACACATCCCAAATCATAGGTTTCAGACACTACACACCTATGAAAGACTAAGAAATCCAACTCAGAAAAGCCCGAAATAGTAATTTACATATCCCAAATCATAAGTTTCAGACAGCATTCACCTACGAAATACTAAGAAACCTTAGCTCAGAAAAGTCTGAAATAGCCAACTACTCATCCCAAACTCGAAGTTTCAGACAACAAACACCTATGAGTGACTAAGAATCCTAGCTCTGAAAAGTCCAAAAAGCAAACTACACCTCCCAATTCATAATTTTCTGAAAGGACACACATATGATAGGCTAAGAAATCTAGCTCAGAAAAGTCAAAAATAGCAAATTAACCATCCCAAATCATAGGTTTCAGTCAACACACACTTATGAAAGACTAAGAAATCCAACTCAGAAAAGTCAAAAATAGCAACCCACACATCCCAAATCATAGGTTTCAGACACCACACACCTACGAAAGACTAAGAAATCCGGCTATGAAAAGTCGGAAATAGCAAATTACATATCCCAAATCATAGGTTTCAGACAACAAACACCTATGAAAGGCTAAGAAATCCAGCTCAGAAAAGTCAAAAGTAGCAATCCACCCACCACACCACTTAGGTTACAGACACAATACACCCAGGAAATACTAAGAACTCCAGCTCAGAAAAGTCTGAAATATGAAACTACCCAACCCAAATTCTAGGTTTCAGACATCACACACCAACAAAAGACTCAAAAATCTGGGTATGAAAAGTCGGACATAGCAAATTACACACCCCAAACTATTGGTTTCAGACAACACACACCATCGAAAGACTAAGAAACCTTAGCTCAGAAAAGCCTGAAGTAGCAAACTACACATCCCAAATCATAGGTTTCAGACAACACACATCAACGAAAGACGGGTGCACGGGGAGAGCCTTTGAGGGTCTGTGGGTCCCTTGAGGGTCGGTGGTCCTTTGGGAGCTCGGGGGGGACCTTTGGGGACCGGGGGATGGGCTTTGGGGGTCCGGGGATGGCATTTGGGGGTCCGGGTGGGCCTTTGGGGCGCCAGGGGGACCTTTGGGTGCCTGGGGGACATTTGGGGGCCGGTGGCGGGCCTTTGGGGGGCCGGAGAGGCAGTGGGGGACCGGTGGAGGGCCTTTGGGACCCCGTTGGTCCTTTGGGAGCTCGATGGGCCTTTGGGGACCGGAGGAGGACCTTTGGGGCACAGGGGGGGCTTTTGGGGCACAGGGTGGTCCTTTGGGAGCTTGGGGAGCCTTTGTGGCACAGGGAGGGCCTTTGGGTGCCTGGGGGACATTTGGGGACCGGTGGAGGGCCTTTGGGACCCGTTGGTCCTTTGGGAGCTCGATGGGCCTTTGGGGGCCCGGGGGTGTCCTTTGGGGGTCTGGGTGGGCCTTTGGGGCGCCGGTGGCCCTTTGGGAGCTTGGGGGGCCTTTGTGGGACAGGGAGGGCCTTTGGGTGCCTGGGGGACATTTGGGGACCGGTGGAGGGCCTTTGGGACCCGTTGGTCCTTTGGGAGCTCGATGGGCCTTTGGGGGGGGGGATGTCCGAGGATGGTCGGCGGAGGGCGTTTGGGGGGCTGGGGCTCTATGGGACCTTGGGAGACCATTGGGGCCGGTGAAAAAGAGCGTATTTTCCACTTATTATCGAGTATGAACATCATATAGGGGCGTTTGTATAGGGGTGGGGGGGGTTTACCCGAATATAGGAGATGGTTACAACCGAAAAAAAATTTATTTTGAAAATAAAAAATTAAAACAGAACTTACATTGCTAATTGTGGTTGCCAATAATTCAACTTCATCAATGGTATCCATTCTAGTTGTTTGAACTGTGTTCTGGAACTTTCTGATAATTTAATCACATTGCATACCCGTTATATACGAAATCTCAAGGGCGAATTGTTATGTAACGGGAAAATCATATGTAAGCACGTCTCTGATTGGCTGAGAAGGAGGATGTATCCGACTCGATGATTGGCTGAGAAGGAAACACGTGATCTAACTGTTTCCTGTTCCAGGACACCTTGACATTCACCCCTAGCATGCACGTGTCCAAAACAACAATAATAAATAAATCCCTCAGAACTAAGATTAAAGAAGCATTAATGTTTTCTAATTCTCCCCATCGTGAATCACTAAGTCCCCATATCGATTATGTACATCAATTTCTCGGGACAGGCCAGTCAAACAACAAAGAAGCCAAGAGTGTTTCTTAATTTCCCCTTCGTTAATAAATAATTTCCCCTAGAGAGTATGTAAATCAAGTTCTCAGGACAGTCTAGCCAAACAACAATGAAACCATGTTTGTTTATTAATTTCCCCTTCGTGAATCAATAATTTCCCCTAGCGATTATGTAAATCAAGTTCTCAGGGCAGGCTAACCGAGAAAAACATCAAATAAATCGATCATGGAAAAAGAGGTCATTGAGCGATTACGTAATCTTTCCCCCTAGGGACTCTATGATCATATTGTTTCATAATTCCCCATGCTCGTGAATCAATTATTCCCCCATCGATTATGTAAATCACCCCTCGCGTCATTTGCACGTGTTCAAACAACAACAGATCGATTGACATTGACACACCCACCCGAGTAGACTCTATCGATAATCCGTGAATAAATTATGTACCCCATCGAGTATGTAAATCAACCCTCATGCCATTAGCACGTGGCCAAACAACAACAGATCGATTGACCTTGACACACCCACATTAGACTCGATCGATAATCCTTGAATAAATTATGTAAAAAAAGTTGTAGGTGGCAGCAGGGGTGCGTGATCGGAGTCAATAAGGCCCTTCTACTGGCGTATATGGTTCTTATGAAAGGGGATGCTCGTATAAACTTCAGAGAGGACTCATTTGATTGGAAATTAAAAGTTCTAGTTCAATTTTTAAGAGTCAAAATACATTGGAGGGCAACTAGCCCCCCCCCGACACACCCTCTTTCCCCAAGCCCATCCGATAAATATTTTATAATGGTTATTTCATTAAAAAATAATTCAAATGTCAGATGAGAAAAATTCCTCTGTCGACACAACCCCCCGGGCCCGGAGGCAGGCGTTATGAGTAATGCTCTTGGGGCATATATAGTTCTTATGGAAGGGATGCTCGTATAATCTTCGGAGAGGGCTCATTTGATCGGAAATTGAAAGTTCTTGTTCGCTTTGTAAGATTCAAAAGAGGTCGGAGGGCAACTAGCCCCCCCCCCCGCCATGCCCTAAATGCATCAGATAAAATTTTGAGGTAGCCATTTTGTTAAAAAAAAAAGTTCAAAGGTCAGATAACGCAAACTCCGGTGTCGACATATGTTGTACAAACATAATATTTGTAACATAATTCGTTTTGTAACTAATTAATCATTAGCTATAATAATTATAGCTTGGAATAGATTGGAAATTGGAAGTTCTAGTTCGGTTTTTAAGAGCAAAAGTGATCGAAGGGTAACCAGCCCCTCCCTCACACCCTTTTCCGCCTAAATACATCAGATAAAAATTTTGAGGTAGCCATTTTGTTAAAAAAAATCAAGGGTCAGATAAAAAAAAAACTCCAGGGTCAACACATGTTGTACAAACATAATATGTGTAATATAATTCGTTTCATAACTAATTAATAATTTGAAAAAAATAAGTCATTTAAAATCAATGAATCAACTAAAATGTAGATCATTGACCTATAACGATCTGTTCAGAAAACATTATTAAAGTAGTCAATGAAAAACATTCACTCCAAATCTTATTTCGTTTCAGACGGATGGATAAACCCATCGGATAAAAATTTGAGGTGACCATTTTGTTAAAAATAGTTCAACCATCAGATATTAAAACTTCAGGGTTGAAACAACTCCCAGGGTCCAGAGACAGGCGTTGTAAGTTATACTCTGGGGATATATATGGTTCTTATAGAAGGGATATTCGTATAAACTACAAAGAGGGCTCATTTGATCGACAATAGAAAGTTCTAGTTCAATTTTAAAGAGTCAAAAGAGACCGAAGCATAATTAGTCCCCACACGCCCTTTGTCCCCAAACCCATCCGATAAAAATTTTGAGATAGTAATTTTGTTAAAAATAGTTCAAACATCAGATAATAAAAACTCCGAGGTTGACACAAACCCATTTTTTCACTTTGATATTGTTACTTTGATACCAGTTTTGATACTTTGATGAATATTTGATTTTTTTTTTAGTTTGATTTTGAAATAAGGAATTTTTAAAAACTTGAAATTTTTTGCAATCAAAAACGAACAAAAAATAATTACAAAAAACTTTCCGAAAAATAAGTTTTTAAAAGAAAAGTAAAGGCCATTTTAAAGTTAAGGTCAGCAGATACAAATACCTTTTAAAATTCAAACTCAAAACGACCAGTAATTGCTGTTAAAGAATAAATGAAACCCAAAACAAACAGAAATTAAATAAAAAATTATAGCAAAAACATACAATAAGTAATAATATAAATGAATAAATAGATCTCAAAGCGAGTAATGCTTAGATTGAATATGAAAATCAAGCTTAAAACTAAAAAAAAAAATTCCTATTGAAGTGTAAATGAAACTTAAAAGGAACGAAAATTAAAAAAACAATCAATGCAAACAAACATACAATAGATAATACAATGGTATTACAATAATTAGATAATACAATGGTATACAATGGTAAATTAACAAATAAATCTTAAAACGAGTGAAACTTAAATTGAATATGCAAATCAAGCTTGAAACGAACAAAAATCACTACAAACAAGAGTTTGGGTATGATCTCCTTCTCTCACTGTAAAAGTCTAAAACCTACTGCGTCATTGGCGCTTTACTGAAAACTGTATGCGTCTTGAACAGTCTTGGAAAGTATAAACAACATCAAATTAAATATTTGATGTATCTTTTGTCTATTAAAAGTGAGCTCGAACTTTCAATTTCCAATCAGATGAGCCCTCTGAAGTTTATACGAGCATCCCTTTCATAAGAACCAAATATCCCCCAGGGCAAAACTTACAGCGCCTGCCCCCGGGTCCTGGAGGGTTTTGAGGACACCTGAGTTTTTGTTATCTGACTTTTGAGCAATTTTTAACTTAATAGCTATCTCAAAACTTTTATTTGATGCATTTGGGGAAAAGGGACTATTAAAAAAAAAAACTATCTCAAAGTTCTTATCGGATGGGTATGAGGGAAAAAGGGCATGGAGGGGGGGGGGTCTAGGTGCCCTCCAATCTCTTTTGACTCTTAAAAAGAGAACTAGAACTTTCAATTTCCAATCAAATGAGCCCTCTTTGCAGTTAATACGAGCATCCCTTTCATAACACCCATATATGCCCCCAGGGCATAACTTACAATTTCTGCCCCCGGGCCCTGGTGGGTTATGTCGACACAGGAATTTCTGTTATATGATCTTTGAACTATTTTTAACAAAATAGCTATCTTAAAATTTTTATTGGATGCATTTGGGAGAAAAGGGTTTGGGGGGGGGGGGGTGCTGGTTAACCTCCAATATCTTTTGACGCTTCAAAATTGAACTATAAATTTCAATTTCCAATCAAATGGGCGCTCTCTGAAGTTTATACGAGCATTCTTGCCATAAGAACCATATATGCCCCCAGGACATAACTTATAACCCTTGCCCCTGAAGACTGTGGGGGGGAGTGTCCTGCTCAAACATATAATTTCCAGAACTTTCAACTACGTTGAACAAAATGGCTAGATCAAAATTTTGATTGCATATGTTTGGGGAAATGGTGGGCGTGGAAAGGGTGTCAGTTGCCTTAGAATCCCTTTCGACTATTAAAAAGGGATCTAGTCATTTAAATTTCCAATCGAATGGGCCCTTTCTGAAGTTTCTACGAAACGTTGTCAATACAAAACCTTATATGCACCCAGGGCAAAACTTACAACCCTTGGCCTGAGGGCTGTGGGGGAGTTGTCACCCTCAAAAACCTAATTTCCAGAACTTAAAACTACATTTAATAAAATCGCTACCTCAAAATTTTGATTGGATGTGTTTGGGGAAAAGATGGGCGTGAGAGGGGGGTTAGTTGCCATCCAAAAAGTTTAGACTATTAAAAAGGGTACTAACTCTTTGAATTTCCTATCGAATGAGCCTTTTTTGAAGTTTCTACGACAATGCCGTCTATAAAAACCTTATATGCCCCCAGGGCTTAACTTAAAACCCTTGCCCTGATGGTTGTGGGGGAGTGTCCTCCTCAAAAACATATTTTCTATCTGGAAATCAACTACGCTGAACATAATGGCTATCTCAAAATTGTGATTGAATGTGTTTGGGGGAATGATGGGCGGGGCGGGGGGGGCTAATTGCCCTCCAATCACTTTCGACTATTAGAAAGGACACTGGCCCTTTGAATTTCCTATCAAATTAACCTGTTTTGAAGTTTCTACGACAACGCCTTCTATAAAAAGCTTATATGCCCCCAGGGCATAACTTAAAACCCTTGCCCTGAGGGTTGTGGGGGAGTGTCCTCCTCAAAAACATATATTCTACCTGGAAATCGACTACGCTGAACAAAATGGTTTTCTCAAAATTTTAATTGGATGTGTTTGGGGGAATGATGGGCGTGGGGGGGGGCTAGTTGCCCTCCAATCACTTTCGACTATTAAAAAGGGCACTAGAACTCTCGATTTCCAATACCCCCATTGAAGTTTCTACGACGACGCCTTCCATATGAAGTGCCTCTGGGGAAAAAAAAATAATAACAAAATATTGGAGCCGTATGACCTTTACTATAGGCAACGCTATAGCGTCGCCTCTGATCTACGAAGAATTTCTGGCAAAAAATTCGAAATCGGCAGATCATGCTTGACTCTATGGTAAAAGGCTTGGCTCTTGCAAAACATAATGATTCATTTAGGATTTCCCAGATTGAATAATGCAGCTCTTTATTAAAAGCGCTAGCTCAGCGGCTGTATTTTTAATGTCAGAGTTTACTTTTTTTTTCTTGTAATTAATTAAAAAACATTTTCCACAAAATAAATTTTTCCAAGAAAAGTAAAGAACTCTATTAAACTAAAAATGAGCAAAAATAAAATCAAATAATCTACCAAGCTTAACACTACTACACATCAGCATCGATAAATAAATGAAACCTAAAACGAACAGAAATTACAATAAATAACCGAGTCAAACTCAAAACGAGCAGAAATTAACATGAGTAGGACTCAAAACCCCTATACCTTCCCAAAACCAGAACATAATTTGCACTTTACGGAAAAATATAAATGTTTTTACTTTTATAACTTTAATAAATAAAATAATATGACCATTTTGATTGCTAAATATCAGTAAATGTATATTAAACTGACAATGCACATTCACTTGTATTTTTTTTCAGTAAAGTGCAAATTATGTTCTGGCCTTGGGAAGGCATAGGGGTTTGGGCCCTACTCATGTTAATTTTCATGAGCTATTTTCAATCGAATGAACCCTTTTCGAAGTTCC
Source organism: Artemia sp. Qi Xiang Cuo (assembly GCF_049724085.1). Taxonomy (NCBI): domain Eukaryota; kingdom Metazoa; phylum Arthropoda; class Branchiopoda; order Anostraca; family Artemiidae; genus Artemia; species Artemia sp. Qi Xiang Cuo. The sequence goes on along the minus strand of NC_142797.1, from coordinate 46,043,426 downwards.
TAAAGCAACTCCTTCGATACGAAGTGCCCTGGTCTAAAAAAAAAAAAAAAAAAAAAAAAAAAAAAAAAATACATTGTACCCACATCGATGTTTTCTATAAAAATGTCAAGCCTTCCAATCACTTTCGACTATTAAAAAGTGCACTAGCCCCTTTCAATAGTTGCCTTCCAATCACTTTTGACTATTAAAAACGGCACTAGCCATTTCAATTTCCAATCAAATGAGCCTTTAACTACGAGCTCAAATGAGCTTTTAACTACGTTGAACAAAATGGTTTTCCAAAAATTTTGATTGGATGTGTTTTGGGAAATGGTGGGTGTGAGAGGGGTATTAATTATCCTCCACACTTTCGACTATTAAAAAGAGCACAAACCCTTCTAATTTCAAATCGAATGAGCCCGTTTTGAAGTTTCTACAACATCACCATCTATAAAAACTTTATAGGCTTCCAGGGGCATAACTTACAACCCTTGCCCTGAGGGCTCTGTTGGGGTTATAGGAGGTCTGTGGGGGGGAGGATGGGTTGCCATCCTCAAAGAGCTTATTTCTAAAACTTTTAACTGCGTTGAACAAAATAACTATCTAAAAATTTTGATTGGATGTGTATGGGGAAAAGGTGGGCGTGAGAGGGGCGTTAGTTGTCCTCAAATCACTTTCTACTATTAAAAAGGGCACTAGCCCTTTAAATTTCCAATCGAATTAGCCCCTTTTCAAGTTTTTACGACAAAGCTTTCAATAAAAACCTTATATGCCCCCAGGGCATAACTTACAACCCTTACCCTGAGGGCTGTGGGGGGAGTGTCAACCTCTTAGATATAATTTCAAGACCTTTCAAATACTTTGAACAAAATGGCTATCTCAAAATTTTGAATTGGATGTGTTTGGATAAATAGTGGGTGTGGAAAGGGTGTTAGTTGCCTTACAATCACTTTTTACTATTCAATGGGTACTATCCATTTCAATTACCAATCAAATAAGCCCTTTTTGAAGTTCCTACGACAACGTTCTCTATGAAATACCTTATATGCCCCCAGGGAATAACTTACAACCCTTGCCCTGAGGGCTGTGGGAGGTTGTCAGCCTCAAATACCAAATTTCCGGAACTTTCAACTGCGTTCAACACAATGGCTATCTCAAATTTTTGATTGGATGTGTTTGGGGAAAAAGGTGGGCGTGAGAGGGGGGTTAGTTGCCTTCCAGTCAGTTTCGACTATTAAAAAGGGCACTAGCCATTTCAATTTCCAATCAAATGAGCCATTTTTGAAGTTTCTACAACAAGGCTTTCAATAAAAAAAAAAAAACCTTATTTGCCCCCAGGGTATAACTTATAACCCTTGCCCTGAGGGCTGTGGGAGAGTGTCCTTCTCAAAAACATAATTTCTATCTGTAAATCAACTACGCTGAGCACAATTCTATCTCAAAATTTGAATTGGATATGTTTGGGGAAATGGTGGGCGTAGGAGGGGTTTTAGTTGCCTTCCAATCACTTTTGACTATTAAAAAGGGCACTAGCCACTTTAATTTCTAATTGAATGTGCCATTTTCGAAGTTCTTGCGATAAATCCTTCGATACGAAGTGTCCTGGTCTATGACCAAGAAAAAAAAATAATGCATTGTGCCAACATCATTCTTTACTTAGGCAGCACTATTGCGCTGCCTATGAAATAAAACAACAGGTATAAAATTTTTACAAAAAGGTTAATTTTCTTGTTATCCACGATGATTTTGGCATATTTCATTATTTTGACTGTTTGAGACCTCCCCTTCCTAAGGTTTATGAAATGTTCCTAATTTCTTGTATGGCTCACTTTATAGCACCTTACAAATTTCTACCGAACTTTCCGTTCTATTTGCAAAAGCCTGGTAAACTTTCTTAGTTCACTTTCTGGCAAATAAAAACCTAAAAGTGAAAAAAGTGGACTTGATAATTAACCAAGTTGTGTTGAATCGAACGCAACTCAGTTGTCCGACTAATTTTGTACCGCAATAGATTAATTTGAACTATTTCAACAGCAGGTTAAAAATTAGCCTTAGCAAGAAGAAAACTTTGGATAAATTAAAACATAAGCAAATATCCAAGCCAGAAAGAAGCACATAAAACCAAAATGTACCGAAAAATTTGATTGTATCAAAATATTCCCAAATGTACGGCATTCTACCAGGACCTCTAAATTGTTCCAAAAACGGTGCAATTGTGCCGCGTTGGCAACACTGGGGATTATCATTAATATGGCTCGCCGTTTTTTCAAAACTTCCATACCAAATTCATTTTTAAACAATATTCTCAAAGGGATCGCGTCAATAAAGTGAGTATATAGAGATTTACCAATCATCCAATTTTAGCTACCCATAAGTGGCTAGTTTCCAATTAATGTTAAACAGAACACTAAGGTGATTACAATTGTGTAGAAGTTTTTGTTCAGCGGAAAATCGAAACAATTAAACATGGTACTGTTCGATTCCTGAAAGCAGGAATAAATCCAAGAAAGATGAAAAGACCAGATTTTAAACTTAAATGTGGTAATATCATTATGATAAGCTCACATAGCAACAATGTTAGTTTCTCTAGGTTATTTCTTCTTGATTTTCGTTGTCATAACGGGTACTTGTGTATTATACTAGAAACACACTCGAGAACTTGTATCGCGAACATGAGACTCTACCCGTTTTTCAAAGTGTTAATACTAGGCAATTAGCTTCGGCTGTGAAAACAACAACAAAGAATTATGGAAGGGGGGCCACCCAGAGCGCATTATATTAGATATGTGACCTAAACTAACCTAACTTAACCGAAATACCTACTAAATATTTACTTAAAATACAAAATAAAAAATATTTTCACTTTAAGGAGTGTTAGATTGGTTAGAATGGTAAAATTCTGGGAGAAGATAATTAGGCTACCTAGATATCGGCTTCTTAAGTCAGCTTATTTGGAGAGCTTGAAGGAGGGTTGACATGATTCATGGCCAAATCAGGTCAAGAAAATACTGGACCTCTGTGGACTTTCGTAGATGTGGAATGAAGGAAAAGGCCCTATGGGTCAAACCGTGTCAGTATGGAAGGAAGTCCAGGGAACCCTCAATGACCTAGAAATCCAAGAGTGGCAAGCTCATAAGGACCAATCTATGTCTTTGAGGTTTTACTCCCAAGCCAAAGACTGTTGGGGAGAGGAGGTCTATTTTAAATTTGGGTTAAATAAAGAGTATTTGAAGAAATTGTTGTTGGTAAGAGGGGATAGTTCGGATTTAGGTGAGAGAAGGAAATTTTTGGGAAAGCTTAGGTTGGCGGCTGGCCCCTATTTTTGGCCTATGTGTGGATGTGTGAATGAGAACTTATTTCATTTTCTATCCAAGTGTGAAGAGCTGTCCGAGTTGCGGAGTGAATGTTTTTGACGAGTGTTTGGGAGTGAATGCTGGTTAATTGAGCGGATCGCTGAGACGAACGCATATGCTATTAAACAGTTGTGTAAGTTTCTTCGTTTAGGGATTAAAATAGGGAATCATGTTTGAGGGGATAGCTTGTTACGGTTTTTAGGAGTTAAATTTTATTATGATCAGTGTTTGTGGGTTAAAATGTTCAATCTTGATATGTTTCTTCTTTGTCGTTTTGTTTTTCTTTTTTCTTTTTTGATTTTTATTATCTAAAGTTGTATTTCGTTCCTGAGCTGTGTTTGTAGACTGTATTATGTGTTGCTATGGCCCACATGATTTTCGCACTAAATCTTGTCTTATCTTATAGCTACAATGTATTTTTCCACCGAGCCGAAGCTATTTGTCTCGTATCAACACCGTGAAAATGGGTAATGTCTCATGTTCGCGATACAAGTTCTCGAGTGTTTCTCGTATAATACATAAGTATTTCATAACAAACACTCCGATTTCAAAGAAGTTGTCACCAATGAATGCACATGGGACCATATCCGGGAAGGGACATATGAACTAGCTGTGTCTCTGAATAATCATGATTTTTATTTAACTTTGGATAATCTTCTATAATCACAATACCCCTTTTTGTAATGCCTTTGCTAAACTCCCCCTTTCCGAATGGTGATAAGGTTTTTTTTTGGGCCCGTATCCTCCCATAATCTAGTGATTTTTTGGTTGTCCCTCATGATTTCAGAGATTTTTTATATAATTTACTCACTAATTACTTGTTTCATTTAACCTCTAGGGAGCTCTTAGAATCGATTCCGGCGTACGTATCCGGTAAACCTAGAACAGTAAATATGCCGAAAACTACTCACCTAAAGTAGGGTTGCCATTAGTGCCCTTGCACCGGGACATGTCACCGGTTTGAAGCTTCTGTTCCGGTTGATCTAAAAAATGTCCCAGCATTTCAATTGCAACGTGTAAAACGTGCAGAATAAGACCAGTAATGAAGCGGTGCAGCGAGCCCTTCCGCTCGAACGCTACCCCACCACTGGCCACCCACTACCCGCTCACTACCACCTGTCAGTCACGTACAATACTGATTGCGTTATGTGAAGTCATCTGTTTGTTATTCATTAGTTAACAAATAAAATCGACTGCGTCTGATAAGAATAAATGAAAGGTAGTTTAAAATGCAAAAACTGCAACACTAAATTCAACGCAACCAGGGCCGTATCCAGGAATTTTTTTCGGGGGGATTTTACAAAGGATTTTTTGGGAGGGGGGGGGTTCAAAAAAAAACTGTGAAACGGCCCCTTCCTGGATACGGCCTTAGACCCAACCCATTATCCTGATACAAACATGGCGGCGACTGCGACAGTCCACTGTGCTAACCAAAGCTACAACAATAATAAAAAGAAAAAGATACTGGCAATACATTTTATGCAAAAGACTGTGCAAGAACTAGATAAAACTCAACTTTAAGGAACTCTAAAAAGTTGTTTCCATTCTCATTCAGTGTTTCTCGGAAACCAACGGTATACAGCTGAAATTAACGAAATTGGACTCTGCAAAAATTAAACATTAGAAACCATTGTTTCTTTCTGCATAAGGATACTGAAGGACTTAAATATTTCATTGGAAATCTCGCACAGCGCCGATAATACTAACACAAAATTTGGAGGACAAATGAGGCATGCGGCGAACAAATTTCATTTTAAACTGAAACTGAAGCTCTTGAAAGCTCCCAATGGCATTTACTATTATGCTCACATCCTACATAAAACAGCATCGACATCTGCTGACGTGCTTTCAGTTGGTACTCAAGACATACACATATTTTTCGATGTTTACAGTACGCAAAGGAAGTCTTAAATCTTTTTGTGAGGCAGCATATGCCACTTGAGCTAATTTACAATCCCCTCCAGAGCTAGGTGGCTGTAATTATTGCCGGTAACAGAACGCATTGTGAAACCGTGGAAACCATTGAGATTTTTTGGGCGTAAATCAGACCGCCCATAGCGATAGTCGATTTATTTAAATCACCTCTTATTACAAGTTAATTTTCTGTTTTTACGTAACCAATTGCTTTTATTTGATAAACAAATAAAGAAAATAGAAACATCAAATATAACCATTATTTGAATTGATTAACTCGTAAAGAGCCTTGAAAAAATACTGACCGAACGTGCAGCAGAATGATCTTAGTGGATTCAGACTGAAACTGAATAGGATTAAACAGCCGAAATTCCTTAGCATTCAAACTGTGATGCGCCCATACCTATAGGCTATCTCTGGTCATAACGCCAGTGTGGAACATTTTTTTTTTTTTTTTTTTTTTTTTTTTTTTTTTTTTTTTAGCAGCTGCACAGTGGACAAAAGAACGTAATCGCTTTCAAATAGAAACGATCAAACGCATAATTCAATGCAAGTTTAATTGAAAAATGGCATGCTCAGAATTACATAAGTATGGGCAAACTGGACCTGCTAAATAAGGTGGAGAAACCTGAAACATAAGTAAATAATTAGGGATTCAGTAGTAATGCATCTATTGATAGTAAACCTACAAGCCTGAGGCATGGATACGTGTGCAGTTTCACACCTACACACCTTACCAGGGGTCAGTCACCTATTACTACGAACGATAAATGAGTTACCAGACGGGTTTCTGAGGCAACAACCATTTTTTGGGGTCAATAAGAGAGAGCGGAGGCTACTCCATATACGGTAACTTGATTAGTAATTGGATTCAAATATAAGGAGTGATTTTTCTTTTATTCAGAGGATTATTGTACTTTTCTGTAAGATGGGTAACAGCCAAGCTTTCGGCTATTACCATTCAATGGTAAGTTTAATGATGGTATACGGGCATTAATTACTATCAACTATACAAAGAAAATGCTCAGATGCGTAATAGATTTGACACACACAAGAGACATTAATATAAAGTATTTAAAGGTATTTGGACTTTTCTGTAAAATGATTAACAGCCAAGCTTTGTGCTATTAGCATTCGACGCTAGGTTTAATGATAGTAAATGGGATAAATAACTATATTTACGAAAAAGATACTATACTGGCATAACTGCAAATGAATGATCTTGATTGGCGATACAATAATAGGAGTGAAAATGATCTATTTGGTGATTGGATTGTATGAAGGTTGTAAAAAAGGGTTAAACTAGTTACCAGTTAAGGTAAGCCCGAAGGGGTTGTTAACTCACTGGGAATGAATTATAAATTTGGAAGAGCATCAATCTATGGAAATGGTTAACGATGATAAAATGACCTTGTGAGTTGACCTAGCTTTACTTCTCCGATGTGTTCTGCATAATACACAAGTATCGTTTGAACAGTGTTGTCATTATAAAATATGCTCTAACATTCTAGTATACTAGAAAGTTGATACTAATAGACATGTAGATGGCAAGAAAAGAATTTTAATAAAGAAATTCAAAACAATCCTTAGAAATCCTTGGAAATCAAGTAGTGAGACGATTATGAGTATGAACCGTCAAGGATTGTAACCACCAATAACCCTAACCACCAAGGACCTCAACCACCAAAGGTCTCCTACCCCTAACATCCAAGGGACCCCTCCCCCGAACGTTTTGGGCCCCTCCCCCATTTTTTTCAGCTTTTTTTTACATCCCTTGGAATGACATTAAACATACTTAAAACATAAAAAAATAACACTTAATATTTTCCAAATTCAAAATGAGAATGATATAGAAATGTTCGTCGTGACTTTTACTATTACAAAAATATTGTTTGTAGTAGCACTTTTTTCTTATTGGACTAAATTTTTTTTGGACTTCGAAATTATTCATTTTTTTTACGTATCTTAAAATGACATAAAGTATACTTACGGCTCTAGCAAATGTGCTCTATACCAACTCAGAGACATGATACGGCTTTCCCACTGGTACTCTATGGTTGGTTAACGACCCTACCTAGTTTACTGCATGTATTAAATCAGTATTTTTTACGCAGTGGAACGATAAACACATAACTAATGTCTCTAAAAAAGTGAAGATGAAGCATTTTAAGAAAGTGTGTTCCCATGATAGTGTTATTTTAGCATTGAATGCTGACAAGGAGAAGTATTTAAACAATGAAATAAGTACAAGTGGTAACACTATCGGAAACGTATGCATGCATTGTCATGACAGTAAGAAATTAAATTTCTTTGGAGTACCGAAAAAATTCCATTCTATAAATGGTGGATATGCGAGATTGAGATCTCCGGAGATGATTACACTCAAAGAGAACGCTAACATAAAAATAATAGTGGATGAAGATTGGTATCTTCTTGCTAGTGCTTCCGGTAACATGCTACTTGTTGATAGAACCTATCGTCATCTTTTAGGTACTAGCATTCAAATGAAAGCAAAGACAAAAAGAAAGGCCTACTCTTCTACTAATATCATAAACCATATCTTGTCTACGTGACGGAACTGTTACATTTGTAAAAATATGTTGTAATAGACAGTGAAATTGCCGGAAAAAGAAAAATGACATTTGTAGAAACTATCACTAAGGAATTTAAATATGAAACGATGAAAGAAAAACTACAAGCAAGCATCACTACCATCGATCAAAAAGTCATTGAATCAAATTATACCAAAGACAAAACGCATATTAAGCCTGTCAGTGACACACCAGTAAATATTGTGTATGACTCAAAATGGAATAATGATTATTCTACCGATTACGAGTTAACAGAAGACAATAGCTACAATATCAAGAGACAACATGGAGACTATTTTATGGAACAGATTCAAAATGTTCAAAGTTGATCATTGATATTAATAATGTATAATAATGTATCTACCCTATATTTATATTAATATCATATATGTCATTATTTCCTTAAAAATATGTTATCTATTAATTTGTTATATTTCCATTATTTCTAGGGTACGCTAAAGAGAGAGAGACAAAAATACAACCATATACATAGATTCAGACAAACAAACCGACAAAGACAGGCATGGGGAGAAGCAAACACACGCCCAGACACATAGGCAAAGAGACTAAGAGAGACCAACACACATAGAAATACATCTATTAATACATGCAAACCGACAATGACAGGCACTGGGACAAGCAAACACACGACCAGACATAAAGTTAAAGAGACTGAGAGAGAGACTAAAACAAATAAAACTATATAAATTCAGACATGCAAACTGACAAAGACAAGAACAGGGATAGGCAAACACCTGCCCAGACACATATGCAAAGAGAGTGAGAGTATAGATTCAGACGTACAAACCGAAAATGATAGACACTGAGAGAGAAGCAAACACCCATCCAGATTCACAGGCAAAGAGAGTGAGAGTCAAAAATGCATACAAATACATAGATTCAGACATACAAACCGGCAATGACAGGTACGGGGAGAAGCAAACATCCGACCAGACACATAGGTAGAGAGAGTGAGAGAGATAAAAACACATACAAATATATAATTTAAGACATACAAACCAACAAAGACAGACACTGAGGTGAGCAAACACCCTCCCAGACACAGGCAAAGAGAGTGAGAGAGACTAAAACAAATCCAACTCTATTGATTCAGACATAAAAACCGAGAAAGACACGCAGTGAGATAAGCAAACACCCGCCAAGACAAACAAACAAAGGAAGTGAAAGAGACAATAAACACTTACGAATATGTAGACATACAAACCGTCAAAGACCGGCACTGAGATAAGCAAACACCCCCCCCCCCAGACACACAAGCAATGGAAGTGAGAGAGACAAAAACACATACAAATACATAGATTCAGACATACAAACCGACAAAGACAGGCACTGCGACAAGCAAACACCCACCCAGACACACGGGCTAAGAGAATAAGAGTATAGATTCGGACGTACAAATCGACAGAGATACTCACCGGTAGAAGCAAACACCCTCCCAGATACAGAGGCATAGAAAATGAGAGATACAAAAAAGTATGCAAGTACATAGATTAAGACATACAAACCGACAAAGACAAGCACTCAGAGAAGCAAACATCCACCCAGACATATAAGCAAAAAGAGTGAGAGAGACAAAAACCAGAACAAATATATAGATTCAGACATACAAACCGACAAAGACAGGCACTGAGATAAGCAAACACCCGCCCAGACACACAACCAATGGAATTGAGAGAGACAAAAACACATACAAATATATAGATTCGGACATAGAAACCGAACACCCGCCAAGACATACAAGCAAAAAGAGTGAGAGAGACAAAAACCAGTACAAATATATAGATTCAGACATACAAACCGACAAACACAGGTAGTGAGATAAGTAAACACCCGCCCAGACACACAACCAATGGAAGTCAGAGAGACAAAAAACACAAAAACAAATATATAGATTTGGACATAGAAACCGACAAAGACAAACATGAGAACAGGTAAAAACCCGCCCAGACACACAAGCAAACAGAGAGAGAGAGAGACAAAAACCCATACAAACATATAGATTCAGACGTAAAAACCAACAAAGACAGGCACTGGGACAAGCAAACACCTGCCCAGACAAAGACAGGCATTGGGACAAGCAAACACCAGCCCAGACACACATGCAAAGATAGTGAGAGTATAGATTCAGACGTACAGACCGACAAAGACAGGCAAGGAAAGAAGCAAACAGACTGGTTTCTGAGACATCACCTACAAACACACACACACACATACACACACACAAAAACACACACACAAACAAACAAACACAAAAACACACACACATACACACACTCATGCATTTCAAAAAAAAAATCCAAAATGAACTTTGAAACATCTTCAGAATGTAACAGTAACATGGTAAACCACGAAAAA